>NC_065515.1:19435483-19735483 GCF_006386435.1 Epinephelus moara
GTCAGTTTGACATCCTGGATATATCCTTCAAACACAGACTGTAGACCCCTCTGTCTGCTTCTCTCTGGAATCACTGTTTCATTTCTCCAAAAATATGATAATATTTCTTCAGGGAGTGCAGTTAGTTACAGTGTGGGCTCCATGCTTACTGCGACAGCTTGACAGACCAGACCACCTTAGCAAAAGTTCTGTGTGCAGTCTGTGCATGTCATGTTGCTGCAGCCCAGCAGAAGCCATCGTGCGACTGTTGTGGGTATAATCAGTGTCAAACTCTGTATTGTCTCTCTATTTCATTACTTTCAAATGCATTAAAATGTTAAAAACTAGAATGGTACATGGGTGTTATTTAGGCAGAATTGTGAAGTGTTAGCATGCCATAACAAGGTTAGAAAAAGTCATTGAACAATATGTCATACAATGTCTTTAAAAAGTCACAGGGTGTACACTTTAACTGTTGTCCTCAATCACATGCTGGCTAAAATGGCACGCAGTTATCAAAACATTTTGAAACCCTGATCTAATTTTTTTATTTCAAAATACTGTAAAGCTGTAAAGTCTAAAAATTTGGTCAAATATCGTCTGCTCCAATGTTAAATATGTAAACATGACCCTGGTGAAAGACCCTTAAAAAGTGGTGTGGCTGCTACTGAGATATTTTCTTCAAATTTAGTTTTTCATATATTTTTTTCATACATTTTACATTTAAAATTTATGTTATATTCTTAATATTTTTTTTCAGAACTTGATCAAGCCCTGTTTTCTCCTTTACAATTTATAATTGTCCACACTGTGTGATAATCTCATACCTATGCTCTTCATTTCCTGCAAGTTGCTTCCACATATCCTCCAATCCCTCATAAGGCATCGCTCGCAGGAGTTGATACAGCTTTATAGCCTCCTCTGTAGTTGCACTGTCAATCTGGTAGCGATTAACCTCAGCCAGATGCTTGACCAGCTCAATAGCCTATAAAGAGGAACAGAGAGTACAGCTCTAATTGGTTAATTGAACGCTGCTAGGTCTGTATTTATTTTAACTTCCTGCTTCCTGCTCATATCAGGAAAGATTTTATAGACCAATGAATGTCATGTAGCAGCAGAATATCATTATCACCTTTGGCACTGGGTCTTCCAGGCTCTGCATCATAATGGGGACGTTAACTTCTGAGCTGACAAACTTGTAAACAAGGTTGCCCTTGCTTTCCATTGGCCCAAATGTGACAGCTCTCGCTGTGTCACTCACGCCGAGCAGCACCATTTCCTTCCTGCAGGAGGAGTTATTTAAAGCAGACGATTTGTATGGCAGACGAGCATTACGGGTGAGAGGCGTGTTGTGCAGATATTTCCTTGTCTTACACGGCTTGCATCTTGAAACTGCCGCCCTTCACGTTGAAGGGACTGAAATGCTGCTGCTCCAGGCCATGAGCCCTGGTAATGAGGCCTCCCTCCGCTGTTGGCTTGACTGTGTAAACATATCTCACTGTTGAAATGACAGATTCCCCTCTCTAGATTGGAGGACACACAAACAAAAATAGCTCTGACTTTGGTCTGCTTCATTTATAATTGTGGAATCAGATGCATCTGCGGAGAGATAAACAGACCTGCTTGGCGACTTCATCGAGCACAGCGGTGGCCATTCCTCTATACATGGCTGCTCTCTCCTTGCAGTTAATGACATCCACAACCTGAGTGATGGTCATTTCCTTTGTTTCCCCGTTTTCATCAGTTGCGTAGTTACTCTGACACTTGCCATGGATGCCAGCCTGCAAACACAATTAAACAAGTTTTATTACATTTTTACAGATGCTGTTTGTTTAATTGAGAACAGTTTATTTGTCAGCAGTGACTCACCTCTTCGAGCTGATAGACCCTCTGTGTGGTCTTCAGAGTGACTTGGAACAAACCCAGTATCCCTCTCACAATGTTGACAATCGTGTCAGGAATCTCAGCAGCGGCACGGATGTTACTAATGTGTCCACCGGCATAGTCAAACATGAAGGGTTTGATGAGATGGGCAGCAATATGCTTGGTGAGCTTTGGGGAAGCATTAAAGCTGTTTTTCCCTGGGAAGCCATTGAACTCCTCGAAGGCCAAATCTGAAAGCTTTGAACCAGAGATCGAAATTATACGTTTTAGTGCTCATGTGCCATAGTGACAAGTATTTGTCAAGTCAACATGAAAACTCTCCAATTTTCTTTGTCAGATGAAGCACAGGTGACATTTCTAACCCAACATAAGTGGACAGGAAACTAGCAGGTGTATGTACTGATAGTATATATCCAACAACATTTGAACACATCATCTGTTTATGATTGGAAGATGACAAAAAGGAAGGTACTGCGTTATAGATGCACAAACTGTTGCTATGCATACATTTCTAACAAACAAAATCTCAACAGTTTAAACTTATTAGGCGGTTTACAAAGAACTCTGTATCATATTTACACCATAAAAAGTTATTTTGGGGAGATTACAGGCTGTACAACCTTTCAACAGATGTTTATTACATTGACCTCCAAAGTATTTATGATGTATGAATAAAAAATGAATGACAAATGATACGATGCCAATTAATTTACTTGAATTATTAATCAGAAAAAAATTTAATAATTAACAACCTGTTTATAAAACAATGCTCGTTGACTATTTTTAAGTTTAAAAAACATATTCTGAGAGAGTTTGTAGAACAATGTATGGTCAGTCTAACCTGAAGGAGGAATGTTTGTTCAGACACACCAGCGATCTTGAGCTTGCACGTTATTCTCGCACCAGACTCAGCAAGGTTTGGCATCCCGAGTCCAAAATTCACCATTCCCTCATATCTGTACTCGTAGGTTTTCTTTGGGTTCAGGCCGAGCTCTGGAATATGTTTCCAAAATGAAATGTTATTTCACTTCTTCACTTCTAATGGAAAGTTTTGGAAAAAGATTATTTTGTGCTCTTACAATGATGATAAAAACACTCACCGTATCGGACACTTTGACATGCTGAAGGAATAAAAATCAAACATTATGTCAGCACATTTTGATATTTGTTCAATCTAGGGGACGACATGTTAAAGTAAGAACACTTATTTCCAACTTGATCCCAAGATATTAAAAAAATATATATATATGATAAAAAATAAATGAACTGAAGTTAAAGAATTATGAGGCTGCATTGTGATATCGCCCTAAAAACTAAAATCATATGAATGAATCAATGAAACTCACTGGCCAGGGCCACAAGGCAGCAGAAGAGGAGCCCCTTCATGTTGAAACTGAGGAGTCGGAGATCACATTTCAGGCTCGTCCTTTATATATACCAGCGTGGGTTTTGATTTGGGAAACTGGTTGCAGTGAGAGCTTGTGATCAGGACAGGGGTCTGGTTGAGACAACTGACTGATTTAAAGTAAACACACACGAGAGCCATGTTGACCTGTGACATTGTCGGAGTGACACGAGAGAACTGTCTCAACAGTTTTGTAATGACAATAAATGAGCTGTCGTGACGGCTCAGTGACAATTTAACCTTTTTGATTGTGCTTAAAGATAAATAGATAAATAAATAAATAGAACCATGGACACAGAACCAGTGGTAGAAAAAAGTATCCTGACCATGTACTTAGGTAAACGTGCTAATACTACACTGTGAAAATCTCCTACCAAAATGTTGGTGAAGATTCTCAGACACCCAGGTCATGGTAATCTTAAGTGCTAATATCATAGGCAACTGGACTTGCTTGAGTTTCTTGAAGACATTTCACCTCATCTAAGAGGTTTCTTAAGTTCAGAACTGAACTGAAACATCTTCAAGAAACTCAAGCAAGTCCAGTTGCCTCCGATATAGCACCTAAAACTGCACATAAAAGCATTCAAAACCTTTCTTAAGTAGGTGTGTAAGTATTATCAGCAAAGTCTACTTAAAGTATCTCAAGTAAAAGAATTGATTGCGCAGTAAAATGTTCCCTGTCAGTGTTTTACAATCATATATGAAGTTACTGAGTAATAATACTGCTGCATTAATGTGTATGTTGCATTTTACTGCTTAAGATTGAGCTAATTTATCTACTTTATATGTTGGGTAGTTTAATCTACAGCAATGCGTCACGTTCTATAAGATCATTTTAGCGTCTCTGTTCTAAAAGAACTACGTATCTCTATAAAGTCTGAAAAGCAGCCCTGTTTTCAGTGTGACGATGAATTTTCCAGGTGATCTGAGTGAGTTTTCAAACAGTTCATTTAGCTTAAGCAGCAGAGAAATAGCAGAGGGGGGCAGCTTCTGGAGCTCCAGCCCTGAATGCTTACTCAAAAGCCCGCAAAAATCTTTTAGGTTTTTAAACACCTTCAGCTTTATTATTCAGATAACAATATCTGCCCATGGTATTGATCCTTTTATGTTTTTGCCTACATAAATCTAGTATTGAGTAAATAGTCTTCTGTTGGCGTCACATTCAGTTCAGAGTATTGAAGGCTACATTTATGTGGCATTGTTGAGGATCCTCGATTTGCAATTAGAGCAACTCGGATTAATATGGCATGGATTCAAACGTAGGTGTTTTGTTAGATAAACAGTCACTCTGTGAGCTCTGCTCCAGCATAGCAGATTTCTACCCTGTTATTTAACTTAAAAAATGGAAACATCAGACAATTTTTTTCTCCATTTAGGCGGCAGGAGTGAAAATAAGTCATCCTCAATATTTGTTGTGTTATGGTGTCAGAATGATGAAGGCAGTTGGAGATCAAATAGATACAAAATAGACAAAAGATGCTACAAGATGATTTTTTCCTTTGAATTTTTAGAATGATGTACAATTTGTAGGCATTATATCATCTTAAATGGCTTGAAAAATAGTTCCTATAGCTGCCATAAAATGGGGGAAATAATCTAGCAGGGGGAGCATGCCCCCGGACCCTCCTAGGTTTAGTTAAGCCCCAAGTGTTAACAACGTCTGGCTCTGTCCCTGGTAAGAAGTAGGATCATTTTCTCAGTCTATAAAGGAACATTTTATCCCTCAGTTTATAAAATCAGTCAAAGTTCACACATCTTGAGACACATCGATTTCATTGCACAGGAAGGGAATGGAAAATTTAAAAAGTAGCTCAAGCTGTCAGACAGATGTCATAGAATATCTGCCTCTTAGATTCAGTGAAGCAAAAGAAACGTACATAAAATTAAAATAATCAAGTACCTTGAATTTGTACGATACTTTAGTAAATGTACCTTTCCACCACTGCACAGAACTCAACACAGTCTGTTTTAAGTATTAAAAAATAGTGAAGTTAAACCCTAATTTTTAATCACTCAGAAAATGAGGTAAACAAGTTTTTCACAGCTGAATGGAGGGATAAACCCAGCGGGATCTACATCTATTCCCTCTGTGAAACCCAGCCACATGGAGCGAAGGCAGAGCAGATGCAGCCTGGTTTGCTCTTTTACTTCTTCAATATCTGTCACAACTCCATGTCTTAAAACGTATATACCGTTCCCCTGGCATCACAAAGCTCTCCTTCTGGATACAACAAAGTCAAACAGTGTGGTGAATTGCTGCTCTTCATGCCAATTTTACAATCTGCCGCAGCCTAAAGGGCTCCGCAAACAGCCCTGTTTATAAGAGCAGTTTGTGAGGGTGACGACACCGAGCAGCAATCAGCTAAAAGGGTCTATTCTCGTCTTCTTTTGGGGTTGTGTTCGGATTGCAAAACGCATGGCTCCCCTGTGTAATCGCACATAAGCCATCACACCTCTTTGATTCACAGGATTCAGGTCACCTGACCATCAGCTATTCCTGTTTTTAATCTCAGCAGCAGCCAGTAGAGGTCTCCAACATCACAAGTATGTCCTGAAATTGGATTGAAAAACTTGTTTTGAGGACAAAGAAAGAGTCAGAAAGCTTTAAAGGTGTCTTGGCAAAACAGTTTAGTTAGGTGAGGTCATGATGTGAGTTTCAGTGGGACATCCGTCAGCCAAACTCAGTGCTTAATGATAGTAAATTCTGTATTTCACTCCATTTTCTGCAGTAATATGACAACTCAAGTAAGCTGAGGTCTAGCAGGGATGTTTACAGACTTGTTGGGTCTCAGTAAGTTATGTTTTAATCTGGTTGTGTTAAAGTCAAGCAATTTAAAGTAAGTGAAACAAGTCAATGCTAGGACATAAGGCGCACCATGCAAGATTGTCAGTTTCTGTTCGCAAACACACTCACTAGCAAAAGTGAAGGTAAAGGCCAACCCCAGATTTACTCTCATTTAGAATTCCACCTCGCTATATTTGTGGGGTTTTTTTCGACATTGTGTCTCTTGGATGCCTGCTGATTACACTCTGGCACCTGGTTGCTAACTTTTTGTGAAGCCTCAACCTCACCTGAGCGCTGTCGTGTTAGACGCCTATAAACATCCTGAACACCGAAAATAATAAGAAAATACAGGCAGAGGTCAGACTCAAGAAAAAATAGAGAAACACAGTGCATGTCTTTGTGTAACAAAAATTGTTCTCTCACACACCAGCAGAGATGTTCACCAGTGTCTGCAAGGACTTTCAGCGTCCGACAAACTATTACCTAGAATAACTAGGTAACAACATGCTCCTGTGTACAGGCATGTGACACATTAGTGCACCAACATTTCTTGTTTGGTTGGTCCGTGCTTCTTGTGAAGAAAACACAGACCAACCATTATTTTAGACAACCAAGAAAAAGTGGTTAGTCACAGTCTGAAAGGGCACATACGTCCAAATATAGAGTCGTCTGGACTTAAGAGTTGGGTTTATATATGATAGCACAAGTACATATACTTTACTTATTTACTTTAGTTTTGTTTGGTTTAATTATTCTGGCAATTTATGAACTGAGGTCACAATAGATTTAAAATGATAAACACGTATACCCATTAATGAATTTAAGGGCATCATTTAAGGGCATTGATGAATTTAAGGGCATCATACACAATGTGCTTGTTGTGGATTTTTGTATTATGTGTTGTATTTGTTGCATTGTAAATGTGTTTTGATTGGCTTCTACCTTTGCCAGGTCTCCCTTGTGAAAGAGATTTTCAATCTCAATGGGACTTCCTGGTTAAATAATCGTTATAATAAATAAATAAAAAATAAATAAAATATAAGTAAATTTACTGTAGATGGGAGGAAATTCATAAAGTGAGTAATTTTTTGATGCATTTATTGTCCAACACTACAGGATGGAGCTTGTTGAGAAGTGCAATAAAGCAAGAACACTTAGGAAAATTAAGGTTCAGCCACAATATTTATTTATGTACAGGCCAGTATCACAAAGCCTTAGAGGACTACACAAAAAATGCTACAGCACAAAAAAAAATACAAGAAGAACATTTGTCTGATCGTGCAGACACATAATCAGAAAGTGATGCAAGCCATGAGTTTGTGTGTCAGATGCTACAATAGACAGTTCCTCATTAGCTCCAGTAGATGGGGCCATTGGCCTTCCTAACTGCCATCATGTACGAGAGCAACTGTCCTCACAACAGTTCATATTTAATAAACTGTACACTGAGTTGTGTGGAGTTCACAAAGGGAGGGTTTAATGCATTAAACAAGAGCATTGATTCTGCACATAAGGGAAGTGAGCAGCAGAGATATGTGTTAGTTTGCTACATTCATTTTTAATAATTTACAAATCAATTTCAAACACAAGGACAGAACAAAGACAGCAGACTGCTGCTCAGGTTTAATGCTGGTAACTGCAGAGATGTTAAACTTAACTCAAACTGTGCAAAAATATGATTCTCAGGAGAACGTCTGCTGTGGAAATGTTGACTCAGTAGTTTATCTGCATTGTACATAACACTTACAAACATGTATAGATGATGGCAGTTTTTTTTACAAAGGAAACAAGACATTTAGAAATCATTTATTAGACATCTGAGCTTAACAATTCCTCCCACAACGTCTTTCAAAAGTGAACGCATGACTCACAGGATATTGCAAAGCTATAGGGCGGACTATTATTGTACAAGTGCAAGTGATCAGGCTGTGTGCATGTTAACTCATCTCAGGCACTCAAAACAACAGGGCACGTTTTTGAAAAGCCGGTAGTACTCCTCCTGGATCTGGAACGACACAGACAAGATGGCAGGATGTAGAATAAAGCATATAATATAATATAATATAATATAATATAATATAATATAATATTATATTATATTATTCATAATCTAAAACAGTACTGACTATAGTCACATAATAAATGGGAATAATAAATGAGACTTGTTACCTTTCTGGACAGGACACAGAGGAAGATGAAGATGAACATCCCCTGGAAGGCGTTGGCGATGGTGAACAGATACGCAGTGAGGGTGGTCTCACGGAGGATGTGCAGCACTCCTAAGGTCCAGGTGGCTCCCAGAACAAACAGCAGTGCGATGGCACCGCGGGCACAAGACCTGACGGTGAGTACACTGACTTTAACTCGTATTTTAAGTCAACAATAACAAAAAAAACTAATTGTAATTTCACACAACAAGGACACCACATGACACCATCATAATCCACCAGATAAAGAACTCACAACTTGATTTTCAATATACTTTTGACCTTCTCGACGAGAGCGCACTTAATCCTACCTGATGTTTTCGTAGTGGCTGATTTCAGGCTTTTTCACAGCAGTATGCCGGTACACTTTGTAGATGATTACTCCAAAAGCCAAGAGATTAACCTTTGGTGGAGACCGACAAAAACAAACATGACAAACAAACACGATCAAATGGGTATTTATCTTCGAAACAATCCCTATTTGATGATTCCAATTAATACTTGAACAGTCGTTTCTACATCTTACCAGGATGATCAAACACGCCGGGCCGATGAAACTCCATATGAAGTGGTTTTCCGTGCTCAGCCAACACCTGTAACACAAACGGAGGAAGTGTTATTTAACACCTTTATTAACTGAACGTGTGCTTTAAGATCTCTTTGTTGCAATAATCCTCCTGCAGAAGCAATACCCTCTATCATTTCACTTCAGACTAATCTAGCCTAATCTTAATTATGACAATATTGTATGGGCCCGTACATACCCTTCTTATCTTACAAGCACAAAAACAATTGGATAGAGAAAGCTGCCTCTGCTCGCAGGACTGAACAATCAGCACTTCTTTTGCATAACCTCAATCTTTTAATTATGTTTTACATTAATAAACAACAGACTTACTTTTATTTATAGATTCCTATTCGAACTCTCCAGCAGACCCCAAACCTATCAGAATTTCTTTAACACTAAATCAGTTTTTTAACGTACTTTCTAAGCAGCACAAGCATCTTCCACTTCCTTTATGTCCCTGCAGGCCAAATTTAATCTCTGTCCTCTTGTATTTATAATTAATGTAATTTGTTTATCTTCCCTCCCTGAGAAATGCTGAATGAGTTTGGAAAAAGAGGTCTTTGTTAAAGCCTTTGTTTTCCCACCTCTCCCTCCACTTACACTTTATCAGTGCCGTAATACTTCGAGCCGAGCGTCGCCGAGATGGCCACCACCACCGCGGGGCTCCCATAGCCGAAGATGTAAAAGTTACGGTGCAGGAAGCCTTTGTTGTAGATGACGCCAACCACTATTAAGTACAGATGGATGCCCTCGATGCACATCCAGGCAAAGGCCGCGAGGAAGAAATAGTGCAGCAGCCCTGCAATAACAGAGCAGAAAAGCTGCCAAGAAACAGACAAAAGAGGAGAGAGGGAGAGAGGGAGACGGAGATTTCACAGTTTTATGATGTGTCAAAGTACACTTATTATGCCCCTGTATGTAAGGATTGTCATTTGCACATATTTGTTTGTTTGTTTGGCCTAATTCAGGAGATTTATTGCACATCTTCAAGCGTTCCCGTGTCAAAGAAGCCCTTAAATGAACACACATAATTCTGTTGTTCAACTAAAGAAGCAAGTTAGAGTGTAAGCGAGAGAAATTAAAGTGTGCTTCACAACCCTGTGTGCTCTTACAACTCAAACGAGAGGGGCTTTAATCATTGAAATCACAGAACAGCGGCTCAGGCACACACACGCACACATAAACAAACAGGAGACTTCCTTTGTTTCACCGCGCTCACCTTATGCGAGTTCATGTTGATCCCCACCAGGAAGATGAACTCGGCCATGAAGAGGCTGCAGCACAGGTTCTTGTGGATGGTGGTTCTGGTGCTCTGGATCTCACTGAAGAACCAGAAGGTGAAGATGCACATGGACAGACAGATGAGGGAGATGATCATCCCCAGCTGGGTGATCCGGGTCAGGATGGTGTAGTGGGCCACCAGCTGGGAAGCAAATGGAAAGGGAGGCGGTTTCATTTACTATCTCAGGGTATGCTGAAGGTGTAATTTGTTGTGTTTTCTGCTCGGAGTCATTTGATATAACACGGGCGGGTACTGGCTTACACCCATGCAGTATGTTGGGTTGCACACATACAGGGACAGCTCCAGTCCTGCTGGATCAGATATATGTTAAAGGAAAAAGGTGGGGAAATTTAAATTAATTTAATCTTCAGTTCAGGGTTGTTTTTACGAACACACCCCCTGTTTTAGTTAAAGCAGTGCCTCCAAATCCCCAAAGGAAATGTAGGAATTTAAGGGCACTGTTGAGAGCTATAAAACAACAGGAGGTGTATCTTTAAAAGTTGTGGGTGGATATCTCCCACAGTTTCTTTGCCTTTCAATATGTATAGTGAGTAACACTGCCTTTAGCAGCAGCTAAACAGTTTAATTAGGTTTTTTTTGTGTGTGTGTGTGTGTGTGTGTGTGTGTGTGTGTGTATGTTGCATAAAATGCAGTCTCACAAATTATCAAGAATATTATCTTGAGTGAAACTTAATAATTATAGGTCTTGGTATTAACAAATAAAATAGAAAGAAGTTGCTTCATTATATTGAAACCTGGCACAATGTTGATAACACCTTCAACACAAACTGCAGGTTTTGGCCTTCAAAAACTTGTATTGGTGGAAAATAAGCGCACGGAGAGGTACATAAACAACAGCAATTCAGTGACAAAAGGTCATAACATTCAGTATATCTTCGTGTTAGTGTGTATTTATAACATCAAAGATTTTGAATTTTCCAGATAAAATGGATCGAGACAATCTTATCTCTTGAGATGGATGAATCATATCTAAAATCCCATCGGATTATCTAAAAATGAATTGTCACAATTTTTTTTTGGAAATACACATGTTTTTACAGGACAGCAACAACATAGGATCTGAGCAAAAAAGAATTATATAAGTAATAAGCAGGCCTGAAACTAATTCTTATTTTATCTGGTGATTTTTTTCTCCATTAATCAATTAGTTTGGTCTATAAAATGTCAGAAAATGATTAAAATGTCAATCAGTGTTTCCCAAAATCCAAGATGGCATGTTTAGATCTCTTGTTTTGTCCACAACCCAAATATATTCAGTTTACTGTCATAGAGGAGTAAAGACACCAAAAAATATTCACATTTAAAAAGCTGGAATCAGAGAATTATGACTTTTTTTTTCTCTTAAAGAATTACTCAAACTGATTAATCAATTATTAAATTAGTTGGCAAATAATTTCATAGAAGACAGCTTCATTAAAAACTGATATAAATAATAAAATAAAATAGAAGTAATATCCTGATATAAAACCATTTATTGTAAGGATTGAATAATAAATATATTTCACTTGAGGTTAGGTTAATATTTAGTTTAAAAATAAAATTCTAAAATTCTAATTCGAAATCTAAAATTTCAATAAATAAATTATTTTCTTAAGATATAAATACAGATCCAGACATGTGGTCTTACCCTCATTGAAAATACATTTTTTAAACATGATAAACCTTTTACCTAAATTAATTTCAATAAATAAAATAAAGCCTCAGTGGAGAAATGTAACAAATGAAATACCTTTGCACGGCTGTATTGTTAATGTGCGAACACTCACATTGGCTCGCCCGGAGGACATGAGGATGGCAAAGTGTGTGAGGTGATTGCAGGAGCAGGTGGTTGCGTTGCTGTTGACGTGGACGGTCTTGCAGCCGCGAGTGGCCCAGTGGCCCTGCAGGCTGTCCGGCTCATACTCCCAGAAGGCGCACTTGGCCACATCAGCTTTAGTGTCGATGGGCTTTGGGGAAAAAGACAGGAACAAAGATGCTGTTAACTGTTCACGGTGCTGTTTTTATTAGTTTCTGTGCTGCGCTGCATTGTGGGACCACAACAGGGGGTTAAAACAGATTGCGCAGGTCTCATCAAAACAGCACTAAAGATGAATTACTGTCCATCAAAAGTTTGAGTGCGTCAGGAATTATATTTTAAATCTTTGGATTAAAAATGATCAATCCTCTTCTTTTACTTTAGTGACATTTTCCTGCTGTTTTGCACTCTCACTATTCTTACCATCTCATAACTTAATGACTCATTATACAAAAAAAAGAAAAGCCAAATAATTATCATGCATGACTTTGGGTCAAAATGAATGGCTCAGGGCATAAAGTGCAATCATGTGTGCTGCACACAATGCAGCTCACCGGGTGTTTCTGTGGGAGAGCAATCTCATTGGGATGTACAAATGTACAGCGGTCCAAATTATCATTAAATTCACATGAGCATATTGAGCAGGAGTCAACATATTTTACATAAATTATTATGTGCAGATTTACTTGAATTACAATGATCTACACAACAAGCACATTTGCACTGAAAATTAAGTGTCATAAATAAATAAAATAAAACAAAAATGTGGTTTAGTGTTTCAGGTTGAGTTGTTACATTCAATTAGGTTTGTCTGCACCCCACTCGGTGAAACATTTATGATATTTTACGTGTAAAAATGACTTATTTATAACCTTAAATCACTAAATTTATCTTTCAAATGAGCACGAGCAGAGTGTGTCACAATAATACTGAGCAGGTGCAGGCAGGGAAAAAAAAACAACCACAGCGCGTCACGGGAAAATACCACTTCACTAGCAGAAATTGTCTGCATGAAAATGGAGCCCAAATTATTGATTGTTGCTCTTTAAAGGCAATTTACAGAGGATTTTCACTGCTCGACATAAATCATCACCTCCTTTGTTAGGCTTAAGCCTCAAGGGTCCAACAAAAATAATGATTTCACTTTCTCATACATTTTAATTATCTTAAAAGAAAATACCAGTACATTAACTTTTAGGGTTATTTCCCCTCATTACTCCGCTTTCCTCCATCATCTATTCACCTTTCCTCCTCCATTTCTCCTTAAACTGAGAGGTCATTGCAAGAAATACTCAGAGTAAAATCTTAAAATTTCCTAAAAAAAAAAAAAAAACACACACAAAGCTCTAACTACTCCTCCCATGTGAGTTTGACTTTAATGGAAACAGTTAGCAAGTTACTGCGAGAGTCAGTGAGGGAATAAGGAAGCTATTCTTCACAGCAAATGCAACGATGGCTCCAGTCTGACAAGAATATATATGATGGGATGTTGATGTTTCAAAGTGAACGGGATCCTACTGGAAGCTACCGTAATGCTGATAAATGAGTCATGTAAGACACGGAAAAGGTGGCAGCGAGTTTAAGGGAGCAGGAAGTGAAGAAAACCTTCATCTAGATAGAATTTTTTTTTTAAAAGTTAAAGTGCTTCTTAAATAAATCAAATCAATGGCGGGTTTAATATGGAAGAATAATACCGGGGTCATGATTTTTAAGGAAACCCTCACTAGCTGAACTTGTTTTGCACAGACACAGTGACACTCTGAAGCAGCATACATTTGGAAGGCATACATTAAGAGTGCAGAAGTGGGAAAACATTGTCGCCAGCCTCAGCACTCTGTGTGGTCTTTACCTCGTTGTGTCTCAGAGTGAAGGTGACATGGTCAAGTTGGTAAACGTCAGCAGGTTTGACGGCTGCTGCGATGACTTGGGAGTTGACAGTGATTTCCCCCGTCCCTGCATAGCGCGAGTAGTCGGTGACACCTGGGTCGCTGCTCGGCTTCAGGATGTCACCGATGCTGTCATATCGCACAAACACCACTGACACGCTTCCTGATGGACAAAAAAAAGTTTAGCAAAGACAGGAGGGAGTAGGTCTTACTCACTTACTAACTGTATGTTTAATCAAACTTTTAACACACTGATTGTGCCGAGCAGAACGATATTTGGGAGATATTAGATGTACAGTCAGTGTGGAGGTCTGACCAGCTGTGTAGAGTGACAATTAACTTTTTAAGTTGTCTGTAATGGTTGGCCCTATTTCAACATGTAACAAGGTGTCAAAACATGACTTAAACTCAGGTTTGATTTCAATATAAACACGAGTTCATGGTCTTTTTGTTGCATGCTGCACAACTGTTGCCATGAGGACCAGGTGACCAGATTTTTGAATGGCTGACATGATTTATTGGAGCAAATTCTACTATATGCAAACAAAAAACAAATCATTATGTTTTGATACTTAGTGGGAAGAAAAAAACTCTGAATACATAATTTTTCTTTGGCATACAACATATGTGGCATATGGCTACACATAGCACAACAGTACTCCCTGTACACCCGAGCACGCAGATGGTGGTGTAAACTAGGCTACTTTACCATTCCTGTCCTCCTCTGGTCTCAATTTCGGAGTTAGATTTATATGATCTCCTCCCATGGAAGCGGCCAGTTTGGCTTTTGTGTGACGAGCATCAAAGGTGAAGAGTTTCAATTCTGTAGTGGAGGGGAGAGAGAGAGAGAAAAAGGATATCAAGGAATTAAAAGTATGAAAATGACAATTATCCAAAACCTCACATTCCTGTGCACAGGTGGGAATAAATGGCAGGACAATTTAATATAATTGGAGTCTCTGGAAGAGTGCTCTGCTTTAATAATTATCTCACCCATTTCTGTGGCTTTGATTTCCAGCTCGGTTGGAGTTTGGTAGGTGTTAGCCAGAGTCAGAGCACTTTCTTCAACAGTGTGTAGCAGCTTGGTGATGGTATGTTCCCGACGCTCCTCTTTCATCCGGCTCCAAGCCACCAGTTCATCTTTCTCCACCAAGTTGTTTACTGCTTTCACCAGTTTCTGTAGGAGAGCAGATTTATCAGTGTCACGTGTGTGTGTGACAGTTCAGCATGTAACACATGCCTGTATGGCAATGTGTTTTTAATTAGGCTCGGTTACGTCGTTGTGTGTATCTACTGTAGGGTTGTCTCTTTTGATGTGTCAATAACATAATGTGGCTTTTATTATTTATGTGCACATAGGCGTAGATGTCAGGGGGGATACATAGGACACTTCCCCATAGTATTTAGAACATGTGTATTTGCTCCTCTGAATAAAAACGTTCACAGAGGACTTTTATTTTGATGAAATTGTGCATAAAAGTACATAAAAAGTCACCAGAATCCACAAAGTTAAGAGTTTGACGCTCTTAAGAGCATCCCCAGACCCCCCAAATGTAAAAAAACAAACAAAAAACGATGCCCTTATTTGTTCACATAGCAACTTATCACTGATATTTCTCTACTATTGAATCACAGGATGGGGTGCCTTTCTTTAAAATTGCACAGGAGCAATTGGTGGAGAAATCTGGTGTCCCATTATGGTCAACAAGTGCTGCTCCTTTAAAACCCTGATGAAGACGGTTTAGTCGAAATGTTGGTACTTGAATAAAAGAAAATATTTTTGCATCGAGTCTTAGAGTATGCACCTGACATCTTTTTTCAGACCTCTAAAAATATTACACATCGGCACTTTGGTCTTTCCCAGAACTGCACAGCACACAATAACAAGGAACCAGACTGTATTCACTGCCATTTCCCCCTATAAACCAGTTCAAAGCATAACTGTAGTTCAGGCAGAACTCCAAATGCTGATTGAGAAACAAGAATGGTAAACACAGATTTACTGTAAGGGTTGAGTTGACGACGGATGGTTTGACAGTGTAATCCGTTTCTTCGGCAGCCAGTGCTGATGCGGATCGACGCAAGGCCTCGACATATGCGATCACTTCCACTGAGGTGAGTTCGCCGGACGTCTGCTTGGCGATTTCCGTTAGTAGACTCTGGGGCTCCGTGAGGTTGCTCATCTAGGATTGAGGGGGGAGGGGAGGTATATTAAAGATATCACATTCCTGCAACATATTGATGCTATCCAGTACTTCATTGTTTCTTTCTATGTACTTTAATCACAAATTTAATAATGTGCACATATATGGGTTAGTTTGTTTTATCATTCTCAAAACAGGCCTGGCTACCTTTGGCACATAGGAGCTGTTTGGACATGTCCGTATCACCCATAATGAAAGTAATAAACAATGACATTTTAACACGTGTCACCTGCAGGCGTTGAGTGTTGCAGTTTACCACTGCTATTTTGTCATTATGTTTGTTTGTTTTTTTAATAAAATAAAAGTGGAATTTTGTTTTCACACACTATACTTAACTGAAAATTGCTCATCTGGACATTTTTAATCACTTTAATATTTGTTTCCCCTTCTAAACATCAATGAACTGAGCTTAACATCCAGTTTGAGGCTAGTGAGCCTCAATTTAAACGTCTGTCACTTTAGCCACTGGATCCCAACCTGGGGGGTTCTGACCCTCACTAGGGGTCACCAAAGCTTCACGGGGGGTCAAAAGGCCCCCCTATTAGGCATCCACAATGCCAAACAGAACAATAGCCGAGCGTCAGGCAGAAGAACGCACTAGATTTGTCAGAAAAGAAGCCTATTAACTGTGTATGATTGTTTAAAAAAAACATGATACCTATAAAAAGTTCTTTGCAATCAGAGCAAATTGGCTTGATTTCTTTTATAGACATTGGAAGAAGCCGATGAGAAATGAAAGAAGTAATGACCCCCCCAAAATTGGAAAGAAAAAATTAAAAAAAAAAGAAGAAAATTAGTAAAAAACTGAAAGTAAAATTCTGTAACACAATTTTAAAATGTAATAATAATAATAATTATAATTATATTTTCCCTAGCTTTTTTCCATTTTTTAAAAATTAATTATTGACCAATTACCAATTAGCTCAGGTTTCAAAGGGTTAAAATATCAGGAAAACACATCTCTGTCGTAATATTCACAGGAAATAATCAATCAGCAATAAATTCATCCAAATAGTTTTACACAGACTTACGTCTCTTGAGGAAAAGGGGAACCACTGACCTAAGCATCAGAGTTACGTATAATAACCCCCTTCCCTCTCCAGTAACAGGGAGGACAGCTCTGGAGAAAAGAGGATGCGTAACAACAGTCTGTGCAGCGCAAACATATTCTGCAGGATATTTTATGCTCCTGTAAAAAATAAACCAATAAAAGCCCTGAAAAGTTCTAAAAAACTCGCCAACAAAGGTGTGTACAAAGCAGCTATTGATTAGAAAACAAACTGGAACACCCATTGCCTGCAGGTGGCCCAAGAGTCAAAGACTGCAAAATCTATGACTGTCTTTGCCTGTAGATGGTACGCATTTACATGTCAGTCGTAAACCACTGCCGGTGTTACTTTTCTTGCCGCTTGCATTTGGATAACATTGGCTGGTGGCATGTGTCCTTATTTGCTTGGCCCGTTTCATTTCATGCTCATCTTTTCTGCCTCCAACAGAGGGCAGTGTCATCATATCTATTTTTACCTTATTTGGCTGAGGTCCTGAGGAGGGGTACTTACATATTCAAGTGTTTTGTTGACAGTCTGTGTGATGCACCCGATGTTGTCATGGCAGTATTTTTGGGGATGCTCTGGAAAACAACAATTACCTAAAGTATCTCTTTGATTGCTGAATTTATTTCCATCATTTCAACAGGACAAAGCATCTTACAGTAAAGTCTGAATTGCACGAAAAACCTGCACAGATGTAACATCACATGGCTCTCTTTGTGATCATCACAGCTAAGAAAACATCAGAAAACTTAAGATTGCACCGTTTACTTGATGTGTTGCATAATACATTCGCCATAAAAATGTTAAAAATTCAGTTCTGTGTTGTGTGTGTGTGTCTGCGTGACAGGGAAAGTTAAAAAAAAAAGGAGATGAAGAAAGATGTATGTCCTTGGATGTAAGTACCAGTGCGTGAGGGTAGTGTGTGTGTGTGCGTGTGCGTGTGAGCTGTTCCATCCTCATACCCACCTTTACATCTTACACCTCTCTCCGGATGAAAGGGCTTAGTGCCTGAAGTTGGGATGTAATCACGCTGACAGGTGCAATAGAAAGATCCATTCATATTATGGCAGTGTGAGTTGGGTCCACAGACTGGTCCTGACTTGCATTCATCAGTATCTGAAAGGTGCAAATGAAGAGTTCAGCTCCGATAAAAGATAAACGAAATATGATTAAGGGTCACACTCTCATCATAAACACATGTAATGTAAACAGCAAATAAACACAGACGCATGCATTTGTGTCTCTGCAGTATTCCCACTTCAGAATGAGTGAAAGTGATGCTGAAAGTGAAGGAAAGTTAATGATTTATTTTCACACAAATAAAGAATGTGGCATAAGCAGTCCGACTCATTCCATTTAATACGCTGTATAATTGATTTTGGAAGAGAAACTGCAATTCTTGCATGCGTGTTACACATCTGAATATTCATAAATCAGCTTCTAAAATCAGCTACATGCTTCCGCGCTGGATTAAATGATGTGTGCCACCCAGTTGGATATCTGCAGGAATACTTTATGCTACAACAGGGGATCAAGGTGTTGTTCTTCTATTGCAAATGGAGCAAAAGATCTCGGGCGGTTACTCAGAATAGCAGATGGGAAGGAAGCGAAAGGCCGAGGGGGGGAGGGTAAAAAAAAATCACCTCCAGCACGTTTATCCTCCTCAGTACAGTGAAAGAGAAAACAGATCACACACACACACACACACATATACACACACACACAGGCGACCTCAAAGCTGTGTGGCTCTCACACATATACATGATATCTCGCCTAGTTGTATGTGAGGTCCTCTGCCAGTACGTGACCAAAACAAATTTCTGTATATTTAGAATACTGGGCCAGTAAATCAGACATTACCGATGCATTCAGTGCCATCGTTGGGCTGGAACTTGGCCAGTCCTGTCGATGTGTATCCAGAGACACATGTACAGTAGTAGCTGCCCGCTGTGTTGGTGCAGTTCCCCCTGTCCCCGCAGATATTAGTCACATTCTGGCACTCGTTGTCATCTGTGGTGAAAAGAGCAGGGTGGGAAGTAAACTGGGTTAGTTGCTAAAGGAAACAGAGTTTACAAAAACTCAAATAGGCTTTAGAAAGGTTCGGCCCCTTTGAAAAAGGAAAGTAATTGGATGGGCAAAGAAACAAAACACATCTTTGCAGGTTTAACTGGATGCTTTTGTGTTGCTGTGATTTGCCCAGGCGGTTTAACACCTGCTGACCAGCATTTAGATTTACAAAAAATAACTTGTAGCTTGTTAAAACATGTTTATCTGACCCTTTATTTGAACAAGGATATTTTAAAGACATGACATTTAATGCATCGTTTAAAGTCCATTCTTCGTTAAATGTACTGTAATAGTTTCCTTCTCGCTCCTCCTTCTGCTTCATGTCCCATAAGGCCTTTCAATATACTCCAGAGAAATGCCTGAACATGTTGCAATCAGCTGTTCTGTAACTTTCTGTCAGAGATATTAGCAGAAAATTGTAGTTGAGAACTGCGAATTATCAGTGCAACTGTAACCAGTGTGTCTTTCCTCCCTCAAACAGCTGCAAGTCTTTTGGTCTGCAGCCTGTGAAGAAACAAAAATCTTTGCTCCGCTCCTTCAACAAGTCATTTCTTTTTTTGGCTGCCGAACAGTACGCGAAATGGCTGGACCACCAGAGAGCCCTCGCAAAAAACTGATGTTAATCCTTTCTGTTTAACTTGAAATAGTGCAGTGAGTTATCTCTGCTTGAGCAGAAAAAGGATAACACCAACCAAACACCGAAATTAGCATGACGTGCTGGGGACATGATGGCAGCATTTCTTAACAGGAACATCTGTTTTCCAAAAACAGAAACCACAGCGTGTGCTGAAACATGTGAGGTCTTCAGCCATCAATTCAGGAGAGATGATTTGGTGGGATTATTTCTAGAGCGACAATGTGGATTTCCAGAATTAATCCATGTATTAATGTCCAGAGAACTGACCCCATGCAATCATCATGGCAGCATATATCCAGATTTAATCATTTTTGGGGCTTTGATTGCATGTTCACACAAATACTGACTTGAACTGTCCCTTACACTTAGATTACTATTTAAGAACACTTCAATTTGATCCTGATCCTGAGTCCTGATGATTTGAACTTGATGAAGCTCAGCTGTGGTCTTGTCTCAGGCGCCACTAAGCTCTAACGTATATGCAACCTCCATTGTTCACATTTATGACTGCTGAGCAGTTTTTTGCCGTTGTTTGATCTTGAAAACTCAAATTACTTAAAATATTTTTCCCTTTGTTGCCCAGGCTTCAGAAAGCACCAGATAAAGAGCATTTCACTGCGGATGCTGCTGCGGCCCACGCATTATAAAAAGTGCTGTTCCAGCTTTATTCTCAGACGCACCTTCCGTCTCTGGCCTCTCCATTTATTGGAAATGACCTGCTAAGACTTTCCACTGTTGTTTTCGGTTGTCTGTGATGGATGCTCTGTTCTTCCTCTCCTCTGTACCTTTTGCAACAAAAGCTGTCCGAGAAGGGAAATCCTCTGCTCTGATGAGAGAGGTGACTGTGTGCAAAGGGGAAATACCTCCATGACCCACTGGACCCTTGAGCCATCATTGTTGCACAAACACTGTATCAACAGATTTTATGAGTAACTTTGATGCCTTTGTTTATCTTTAAGTACACGACAGAGAGTGATTTCGTCCGTTTGTTTTTGCCTTTTTATATGTAATAGTTCAGACTTTCCACTACCAATAAACCAATCGACCAATAGTAATTTATTTCATTAATTTCCGAATTAGATGAACACACACATCCTTAATCTGCGACTACACAAGGACTCCATGAGCCGTGAGCCTCAGTGTGCCTTTTTTGTTTTAAAATCATTCACCACAGTGTTTGCACTACTCACATTTTGATTTACTTTTGGCCCTTGAAATATGTAAGCTGCGCTGTGATTGTGATCGGGTTTGGACAGGAAACAAAAAGGGTTCCAGGAATTCTAAACAGCCTCAGAAACATAACAGAAGCAACAATGCCGAGCGAGAGGCAAAAAAATGTTACTAATAAAGCTGTATGGCGGAGATATCTTTTTATATTGCAGTGTTTTCTCTGTAATTAAGTCTCAAAGAGGTGAGCTGCCAACGAGCTGGCGAGCTCCAAAATGCCACAGCTGATCCAACAAATACAAACTGCATCTCAAAGAGGGCATGGTGGACGAGAACACATAAAGTTGTTGGAATTACTTACACAGATTTGACTTAAACTCGCCCACACAGTGCCTACGTGTTTTGAAATGCCCAAATTGACTATTAAGCTCAATCACAGGAATTAAAAGCAAAATTAGATGGTGAAAATGAAGTTTGCTTGCACGTAAAAGTTGGTTAATTCCAATCTATGTCTGTGGACTAAGGCACATGTGGGGCTAACCATCTCATACTTTTGAGATTATAAGAGACATAGGAGCAACACTGCAAAGAACATGCTGATCTGTGTTGATCGAATGATGAGAGATAATGTTTCATATGCGTTTATGTGGATCCTTTTGTGAAATTTTCGATGAAAACTGAACCAGTTCTTGTCCTGAACAGCCATCTTAAGCAGCTTTCACACATCTAGTGCCTGATATATTTTCAACTGCTCACATCTGGGTTATTTTTGCACTGCACAGTCACCCACCATGCTCTAAAAATGTTAAATTAAGCCACATGTGTACAAATGTTGGCCTCATACTCCTGTCTGCTTATGTCGAGCAGCCGCAAACAACAAAGGCGTCCAAAAATAGTCAATGCTTCCATGACAGCTATACACACAAGGCTGTACTCTTGCATCACTGCAAATACTAAATACATATGGATGGCTTTGTGTGTTCATATTCACCGTTGCAAAACGTCGTTCCATCTCCCGTGTATCCTTGGTCGCAGAAGCAGGCGTCGTTTGAGCCGTTCAGGGACTTGCATGTTGCAAGCCGGTGACAAGAATCACAAATGTCAGAGAGGCTGCATGGGTCCATCAGACTGGAGAGCCATGCTGCGTAGACACAAGCGCCAGACACGAGAGTGTGTAAGTTTAACGTATACCATGAAAGCAATAGTCCAAATCATTTTGTGATGCCACTGCTGCTTCTTTTGGCGTGTGTGGTTCCAGTAAAAATTGCATTTTTATCTTCTGCTCTGTGGTTAACCTGCCACTCACGTAACCACACAGGATCCACTGAATCACAGTACAAGTTTAGATTACAGCTTACTGTATGTGGCGACACAAACAATCTGTTATAAACAAAAAAAAAAAAAATTAAAAATCACAACACTAGTTTTAATTTTAAAATGACGTACAGATATATCAAGCTCATCTGCCGCCCCATCACACAACCCAGACCCACCATAGTTAACATAGAGCCCCCATAAGTACAGATTCATCACTACTAAGACACCTGCCATGCTAGAGAGTAGATAAGCTCACATACCTGTCAAAAGTACAAGTTTCATTGGTGACTTGAGCAAAGACTCCATACTTGCGCTTGGTCTCGATTCTACTTTTAGCACAGACTGCGGTGGGCTGGCTGGTGACGTAGTCCACTTCCTTGCATCACTTTTCCTGTTTCCCTAAACCTGGCCCTTCCTGTCTTGATCTTTAATCTGCTTTCAAAAACATGCAGCCTGCTCCCTTCACCAAAACCACTCCACCACACAGCACCTAACACACTCTCTCATTTGGTTTCAATTTACACTTAATGTTCAAGATGTTTTAACAAAATTCAGCCACATTTTTAATGCGTTGTTGACACTGTGACTCATGTTGCCATTTTGGAAGCCATCACGCCATTGTTCTCACTCGAACATGTACAGTAGGCCGGGTAAACACAGGCCAAAACAACACCGACTAACTCCACGGAAGGACGACCCCCTCCCTTCCGCAAAGGACTGTGCACAAATTCACACAGACATTCCAGTGCTGTGTGTCTTCCAGTGATCATCTCAGTGTTCTTCACACAATATATGTAGCTCCTCCAGGCTTTTGCTGCTGAAACAAACCGGTGATACGCGCCTTTAAATTTCAGTTTATATTCCAAATAATGTAATGCGGATTCTTTAGTGCGGCATTCGATGTATATAGAGTCACTCACCACTTTTAAATATATGATTACCAACTAATTTCTTGCCGTATTGGGTCATATTCGGGATCTATGACTCACACTTTGTTTAAAGACAAGAAAGGAAAGTGAAAGAAAAACATTTCATGGATAAATGCCCGGTCCAAACAATGGCCAAATTCTTATTCTCAATTTTCTTATGAACTATCTGCTCCTGAACACTTTTCCTCTAAAGCAGTCGTCTATTGAAGATACCACACGCTAAAGTTGCTGAAACATTGTGCTGTTTGCTATTGTTCACACTTCTATGCATCGTGCCTCATAAAGACAGTGTGTTTCTATCAGCATGGCTGAAATAACAGTGATGTTAAACAAATACAGAACGTTAAGGCCCTTTGTGCTGCAGTTACAGTATATACTGCGTGTGCCTTTGAAGATAAGCAATTAAAAACAACACATTTTACTTTTGTTTCTTTGACACCTGTCATGGACTAATGACCCCATTCTCTGTGCGGGAAGTGAGCCGGCTGGGTGTTGCTTAGTTTTTCCTGGTGGGTTACTGACCCACACAAAACAAAGTTGTGTTAGGTTACCTAATGGCACATGTCAGTTTTCTTAAAAGCCTCGAAGCTATCTGTTTCAGGCGCTAATATTTATCATTCTGCTAATCCACTATGCACATGAATGTCAATACTCTGGATTGTTTTTTTAAAGGGTAGAATTTAATCGGCACTGGCAGTTCGGAAACAGGTGAATTCAAATGTGAAATGGTGACAATAGTGAAAAAAGAGAAGTAGCCATTCAGGTGTAACTGAGGTCTTTTCAAACCACCTTCTACTTTTTGGCACACAAACACATTCATTGATGAATAGTTTCACTTGGAAGATAAGTTCTTTGTTGACTGTATTGCAATCTGTGGAGGCGGTTTGAATTGCTTAGGCAAGGCGTTCAGTTTATTGCTGAGAAAGGCAGCTGCTTTGAATGACACCATTAGAATTGCGCAGCATTACTGTCCTGGGAAAGTGCTTGGTGAAAACCACATCTGAATGTCTCGCTCTGACACTCTCCTAATGCTAAGGAAGGAAGTGATGTTGTCTAGAACAAACCTGGACTGATTGCACCCTTCCTCCTCCGCTTTTTTGTCTCAGGAAATCTCTCATTTAGTGAGAAATTCGTAAAGCTCACAGGAGCTTGCTTGCTCCACAATGACATTGTAAAAAAAGACACCTAAGAGAAAAGGTCTCTTCAACTGTGTGGAGGCAGCCTTGTGTAAATGTTTCCTCTTTTTCCTTTCCTCTCTCATGGATATGGAAATTTTGACTCTGCAGCAGCAGAATTTTGCATGTGTGTGTGTGAGTGTGTGTGCGCAAACGAACAGTGTTGTTTATGCTATTCAGGCAATATTGAGATTTGCAATACAGACTACATTGGAGAATCTATTTTGACACTTCTCACACATATCTGTTCTGATGTTGGCCTTATGTTCAGCCATGATGGGAGGACTGAACGCTGGGGCACAGATGGCAGCAACTGTCTCATAAACTTGGAGCTCTTGAATATTTCAGTGCACAAGGTTGAAGAGACAAAGTACGCTCTCTGCGCGGGTTCAGAGATGCCAGCTGCTGTGCGAGCAGAGAACCCTACAACATTTACATTACACTTAAGGATAGATGGCGCTGCTTTAACAAAACAGCCTGCGGTTCATTCAGAGGAAATATCCACTCTGAAACTGAAATAACACCTGACAAGCATTACAAGAGTAAAAGGCAGTAGCTTCAATTTTGGGTTGAAAATGAGATTTTGTCATTTTATGTTTGTCAGCGTTTGGTCAGGGGGAGATAAGAGGATCTAGAATATCCTCTTATAAAGTCAACAAATCACAACAATTTCAGGAGTCTTTTACAAGCTATTTGGCTGACCAGTAAAAAAGAAACCTTAGAGGCATTTTTGTCAGCTTATGTGTTTCGAAATGTACTTTTGGAGACCAAAAACTCTGTCTTACTTACATATAAAAGCTGATTTTATGCAACAAGACAATACCCATAGGCCTATTGCATTATATAATCATATAAACAACACAGGAAACAACATTGTTGAGCAAACTTTGTGTATAGTAATACTAGATGCTTTGCACTCTGGGATCTCTTACAAAAACTAACACATTTGTTGACACTGAAATAACATCCAAGCAGGGTTTCACTGTTGGGAAATAGGAGCCATTTGATCTGATGATGAACAAATAACAAAGTAAATAAATAAAAAGAATCAATGGCCTTATTTTGTCTCATAGATGAAATGCAGTCCTCCCAAAAGAAACAGTCTGAGTGAATAAAATTACTTCAGTTGTTAAATAAAGTTCCTTGGCTGAATGCTTGATGGTTATTATCTGAGAGATCTAAATCCATATTGCAAAGTGTGCCCAGCTAATCAATATTTTAAGTTAAATATGTAATAAATAAATACTGTTAGAGGTCCCCAAGTTTGCTTTAGAGTGCTTTCTGCCAGAAAGAGATTTCTTGGTTAAGGTTCGGAAAAGAAATCGTGGTTTAAATGAATAGATTTCTGCCAGAAGGCCGTAAATAAACTTCTCCAATGTGTGGTTGCTCCTGGAGAGCTAGCTCATTTTGCGCATGCGCATGAAAATGCTTGTTCGCGAGCAGCAGAACGCAGTCTATGCGCGCGACGCGGTTTCTAAACTGCAGCCTGTAAACAGCGTTTCCCGTTGGCATTGTCAAACGTAATAAATACTTGTATTTTACGCTAACTTTTTCAGAAACAAACTCACAGAACACGGCCTGGAGGTGACTGACAAGCAAGCACGACACAGACACACCGGGAGATGCGCTGAACAGGTAGGTTAGCAAGACACACATCCTCGAGCATTGCAAGTTAACGTTAGCTCATCAACCTAACGTTACCGTTAGCTGTTGACATCAAACATGGCGACGAGAGGACGCAGTTTACCTGAATGCTGTTCCCGCAGTTGACTCTCATAGTGTTTTCTACTTTCTTTGTGGCCAGAAGGATAGTTCTGCTTCATCTCCTCATTAAAGTTTTGTGACATTGACACCCGCTTTGACGCAAGGGGGAGGCGGGGGCGTCGTGTAATTTGCGCAGTTGCTACTGAACCAAAACCCTAACCACCGAGAGGGGGCGCTACGCAGTAACAAAAGGCAGAAACACACATCGACAGGGAACTCATTACCTGTGTGCTCCAATCAGAGCTGTCGTAAGTTGCATTGATGGATGACAGCGTAGTCAAGTAGGCTAACTGACGAGCAGTCGAATAGTAATAATATGAATATTGATTGTATAAGTGAACAAAATAATAATATATATTACCAACAATAACTATTAAAATAGCAGTGACAGAGATCTGCAGTGCAGATGTAATATCACTGTTGCAAATATAATATGATAGAATCTTATCTTATAGAATTACTTTCGACTGATCACTGGGTTGATCACCATCTCTGGAGAATTTGGTGAGTGGCGTTTGTTTTATCTCCAAGGTAACGGATATAAAAGCAAGAGGGTCAAAGTTCAGGGTATAATGTTATGAGAAAGTAGTATGTCCCGATTGTGTGCATACTGCATGCAACAGTACAAACATTTTAAGGGCAGCTGCAGTACCTACTTAAAATAAAGAGAAAAGGTATGCGATCGGAATGCACCCCAAGATAAAACACTGGCTCTGCTTGTGAGACATTTCAAGTGCTCTTGGGGTCACTCTGCTGGTCACAGGAGCCCTAAGCAGCTGCTTGGTTTGCTTATATGTTTGTGCCTGCTCTGTGGAACATTTAGGTATACATACAGACGCATAATGCATTCACTAGAGGAAAAATCTGGTCAGTTTCTCTGAATTAAAGGACTAAAGCGTACGTTTTTTCGGTGCGTTCCATTTCTACTGGGAAGTCAGGATTTCCGAGTTTCCAGTCGGATATTTCAACTGAAACCACCCTAAAGTCGGATTTCCAACTCAAAAAGTCAGAGAAACCTCACCAGCCCAGACGTCAAAATCCAATATGGTTGCTCTGTGCATCAACAGTTGTGAATGCTCGGGCCTGTTTCAGACAGCTGATTTAACAAACTCTGAGTCAAACCCTTTATTCTGACTTGACAGAACCCTGCAATTCCAGAACAGCTGATCAGAGTCAGTTCAATCAACTCTGAGTATGTTCACTTTGAGTTAAGCTTTTGCACACAGTGAATAAAAAAAAGTAAGCATTAATGGAGGTCTGACACTACAATTCACCATGGCAACATGTAAATAAAAGGCAGAGCCTCCATTTGAATCCAGTAGACATAGAGATAATACTGTGTGTTTATGTGACTGTGCACATTTCTCTTAAAAAAAGCTGGAGTCAGAGCAGGGAAAAGTGTCAATAACTTAACACAACTAAGTTTTATTTAGTGTTGTCCATCTATTCATCATTTAGACCTCAGCCCACATTACATTTTAAATCTGTTTGTTCAGCTTTACTCTAACAGGGATGAATCACAGGAGCCAAAAACTGAAGATGAAAAACAAAACCTATATAAATCAAAGACACAGAGATATAACTGTAAGCTCATACTGATCCAGGAATATGTGAATATATGAATATGTTTGGTGATTTGCACTTCAAAAGGTGTGGAGGTTAAAATACGTTGAATTTTAATTTTTTTTACATCTATTTAGATGTCTGGCTTAGCAGCATTCAGTGACTCAATTTCAGACACTTCAACAAATGTAATTCATTTAAACAGTCATGGCAATGCTGTTAAAACACATCCAGACTGTATGTAGTCTATTTTTGAAACTCAGTTTCAAACCACATATTTGAGAGTGCACCATAATACAGCTCACTTTGAAATATTAACATATAATCTCCAGTATTATTGGAATCATGTGCCATTAGTGCGACCAATCACATCAAGAGTGACAGAGAGATTTTTTTCATTCATACCGAATTTAAAAATTTATAAATATATATATTTATAGAATCTTCCACTCACGGACATGCAGAGGTTTTATTTTATGACTAAATCTTGGAACCCACTGACTATGGTCTGACGACAATAAAGCATAGGCCTACATATGCAGATATCCATCTACAGAGATGAGGGGTAACGTGATGCTGTGTGGTATCTGAATGTGAGTGCGAAACTGTTCAAAGAAATGACTCACAGCTCATTAAAGTGGTAACTTTAGATCGTCCTGTGTAACAAACTGATATCCAACCAGGATTTTGATGCTGACAGTAAACCTCCGCTGATTAATGCATCTGATACGAGCTTTGATACGGACTGAATCAGTTAGGAAATGAAACAGCATGTCGGGCTCTGTTAGAGGGAGCAGACAGTGAGAGGCTCAGGGTTTGTTGAAGAAAACCTGTCGGCAAGTAAGTTAGGTTCACAGAGTCAGTTACCACGATAAATGACTCAGAGTTTAGGTTGCCTTTAGGTTGTCTTTGTGGAAGTGAAAACCCAGAGTTTCCCTCATCCCAGGGTTAACGAACTAAACCTGCTTTCCTAAACAAGGCCTTGTCATGTTGTACTGTTTAAACAATGGCTAACTTGGCTTGAACTGGTATTGCCAACACAACACCTTGGTTTTCTGACTTGTTATACTGAAACTCTGACTTTTGAGGTAAATGGAACGTAGCATTAGTGGCATGTAGCGGTAGGGGATGGAAATTACAACCAACTGATACTTCACCCATGTGCCAAGCACATAGGAGAACTGCGGGGGCTGACATGAAAACGCACATGGCTCCATCAGAAACTGGCGATTGGTTTGTCTGTTCTGGGGTACTGTAGAAACAACAAGGCAGATTTCATGAAACAGGACCCGTTCCATGTGTAGATATAATATATATATCACACCAGAAACAAACCGGGGGCCACCACTTTTTATTGGACCAAGGTTTGGCTGTTTGGTCTGGACCGTGGTCTGGGGGAGTTTTCACACCTGTGATTTTGGTGAGAGGTCCAAAAGTTAGGTAGGTAGTTGTAGAAGAAGCGGTAGTTTCAGGTGATAATGAGCTAACGAAACATAGTCATGAATATTATATTCCATTTTTGGAGATATATTTAACCCTCTGTTCTTTGTCAAATTAGAAACTTCTCCACAAAGGGAAATGTTTTGCAGATGGTTATGAGACAGGAGTCGACAAAAGTATGAACTTACTAGAAGTCTGAACTTATTGTCCCATTAGCGCCTACGCTAGAGCTTGAAGAGCATTTTATTAGCTCTTTATGTAATAAAACAGTGTGACATTACAGTCCTGAGAACAAAATGCCAGAGGGGAATAAACAGCCCAGTGCAGAGAAACCAGAGATAATCTTGGAGAGCTGTTGTCACAGTTTAACAAGGAACTCAGCAGTGTCCAGTCATCCCAGTTAAATTTACCAGAGGTTTGTGCTGTCTCATGTGTTTTGCTGCCACAGAGGAAATAACACGATGGAAACATCAGTGGACTTTATAACAGCAGGAATGGACCAGACGGAATCGCTCCCAAGTGACCATCGTCATGCCAGGAGGTGGTAAGTTTAAAAACACAAGCTGAATTTACCAGTGTCCTGTGGAGACCTTTTAGAGTGATTGTAAGTAATGTGTGACCATAAAACAGACTGAGGGAATGTAGTTACTCTGCTAAAATGTCATGTTTACTCTGTCTCAATTTAAAGATACAATCACTCAGTTGTTTTGCTAGTACTTTTGTTTTAT
This sequence comes from Epinephelus moara, assembly GCF_006386435.1. NCBI lineage: Eukaryota > Metazoa > Chordata > Actinopteri > Perciformes > Serranidae > Epinephelus > Epinephelus moara. Next base: position 19,465,339 of record NC_065515.1, read on the forward strand.
ATCATGGCCACTAAAAATCAGTATCCAGAAGGTATAACCACACACACCAAAAGTATTGTCTGAATATTAAACTTTTCATGAGGACAAAAACACTGAGGCTCAGTTATAGAGCTTGGAGATGTGTAACCAATAGCAGCAACCACTAGCTGCAATTTGGACCATACACATTACATTTTACATGTATATGGCTTTTGTGCGAATCTGGGTCTCCATATTAACTAACGACAGGAGGAGGAAAGGCGTCCTCTGATACATGTTAGCTACTGTGAAGCTGGTAGCCTGCAGCTTGGAGGACAGCTATAGGGTAAAAGTGACTTGAAATGCAACCATAACACCACCGAAATAAAGAGATAAGGAATGCAACACAATTTCAAAATTTGTTAGGATCTTGAAACTCGTAGTGAAGTCTTGTAAACTGTTCTTTTGCTTGTTAGCTAGATGTTGACAAGCGACAACTAGGCAGGAACTGTGAAAGTGTCCCCAATCACTTCCTGTTTACTATTTAGTGTAATATTGCCTTGTGTGAAATTGTTGCCCTATATAGTCCTCTCAAAATTTCCCGCAATGGGCCTTTTTGATGAAAGACATTTTGGCATGACACAGTAGGAGACCTACAGGTGTAAGTAATTACATAATTTATATTTAAATTAATTGTCCTGGTATTGTGAATGATGTCATCACTTCATGATTTAGTAATGTGGGACATTACACCTGTCTGTGATTACGCAAACTTGTCTAAATGTGTCTAAAATCACAATTTACTACTGATTTTATCTATTGAATGTTGATTGTAGAGGGAGTGCTTATTTTTTATGAAATTTAGAATATAAAAGCAGGATCAAAACTCGTTCTATAATTAAATTAATGATATGTTTTATTTGCTGTCATATGGCATTTTGTTGGCTAGCGGCTTTGCTTTGGGTGGTTCTTTGACTGCTCTCTGTTTTACAGCAAGTTAACTCTCGTAGATAAAACCCTCCATTGTTTTAAAAAATGCATTAAAACAGCTTGCAGGTATTGTGTATCTGCAGTCAACGAACATGAAACATCTAACGTGACATTCAAACACCTTCTAGTTCGACCTTAAGTTTAGTTAAACCGCTTTATTGTCACTGCTGTAGATGTGAAGGCAGACAGGAACTCGTGATGTTCAAGTGTTGTTTGCTGCAAGTGTGTCTGAACCACCCACACACTCTATTGTTCCTGTAGATTTAGAGATGTAGTGAAAAAGGAGGGGTTTGGCTCTCTGTTCAAGCAGCTGCCTGGTGGTCAGGAGTCAGGTTAGGGTCTGCTTCCTCCCACATCCGAACAATTGGAACAGAGCACCAGACAGCATTTCCTCCTCAGCTTGCGAGTGTGCCACATGGCCGTCATATGGAGTGCGTAGGGCCTGATTGTTATATAACTTAGTCTAAATACTAATGGTTTTCAGCCTTCAGTTTTACCGTTTTTTTGACCTTGATGAACTTTTGATTTAAATGTTCCAGTAGAGGTAGTTCAGATAAATTTGACTATACTTACAATGAAGTAAAAGTCTGTAAGTTTTGCCTTTTTTTTTCATATATTGCCACCAAGGACAGATTGCGACCAATTCTATGCAGCACTTACAGTGTAATATAATAAATCAAATATTCAGCAGTTCTGAAATTTAATGCATTTGCGTATGGATGATTTTGAATAGTAATAACTGGACTGTCAAAACTTTTATCCACAGTTTTTTTCAAACCGGTTTTCATACACATACAAAAAGCCTGCATGCTATTTACAGACAAATATGACCGCCGAGCTGCCAGTATACAAGCAAGCGATTCTACAGCCGAGTTAAGCTTAAGAGATGCACGGCTTTCGAGACCACACACGTCCATTTGTTACACCGGAGCGTTCAAGGCCACCGTTGCTGCTATTGCTAAATTGTTTCTAGAGTCAAAGTGGATGTCCCTGGAAATATCTGACAGGTTTTAATAACACACTTGAAACCACTTGGCGTAATTGTAAAAGTAATTGGATGGGTCGCCAGATCAAAGTTCCTGTGTGTGACTATGACGGAGTGGAATGGGGGTTAGTTGTCTTGGTCTGCAGTTTGGACATGTGGTGTACAGTGCAATTGACCAATACAAAGTCCATAATGAAAAGGTGCTTTCTTTCACTTAGTTGAAAGGAGGACTGCAGTTCATTTATATTAATAATAAAAAAAAGAAAGTGGCTCAATGTTATTTTTTTCTTTCCTTCCTTGAAGCAGCCTAACTTTACTTTGACAGGGTCAGACTCGAGTCGGTATAGAGTGAATGACACTGGTAAGCTTTGCAAGTACAATGTCATGCAAGAGCATTCCTTTAAGTTCTGAATTCAGAACTTTTTATATCTGTTTCACTGTCATGTTGTATAAGACTCCCTTATCAACATACAATATTCAACTCTGGGTAATAATATATTAACTAAATGCCAAATGACGTCGCTCCTTGCAGGAGGAGAACGTCTAATGAGGCAACAAGGCAACAAATATAATGTTAATCAGACTCAGTCACACACGTGTGGTCTGTCAGAAACACTCTTTACTCTGTAAATTATGTTCAGGAAATGGGACATACAGAACATTAACGTCTGCACTGCCGAGATATTGCAGAGCCCCCTGGATGTCACATGGCAGAGCAAAGTAGTGACTTGGTAAAGTGAGCACTACTTTTGGAATTTATGCTCAACAATTGAACTGTAAGGAGAAAAATACAGTATTTATATGGAAGTTAGGAACTTACAGTCATGTGTCCTTGTGGAGACAACAAGACTTCCTAAATCAGTGACTAGATTTTAGAATAAAAGTGTGTGAATGTTATGTGTTTATATAGTTACTGAACGTGCTTTTATTTGGTGCCTATTAATCCTCTCCACTAAATGACACCAGGGCTGAAGGGCATACTGTGCAGCATTTCCCTAAAAAAAAACAATATATAGACTCACATAAAAGTAATCATTCTCAGTCATTAATTAGCAGTGCGTGGAGGTGTATTTATCTACAGAGAACCTGTCCTCTGTATTGTCTTTATGTTCTTCTAATATTAGTTTGTTTGGGACGTTTCTGGGTGTTAACCTTTGGGTAGTTGTGTAGTCCCTAGCTGATAGGAACTTTCTGCTGCTGTGTGGTTGTGAGCTACAGGTGTGTGTATCTGTTTGATCAAGGTTGAGGTTGGGCCAAATACATACAGAGCAGGGAAGCTAAGCAGGCGTGATGAAGCCTGCGCTTAAGCTGAATTCACGCAAAATCTGGCAATGCAGCACCTTCCTGCAGGGTTGTGCAGAGGTGTGGGCGTGTTTATTTGTGCTTAAGACTGTAACCATTGTGGAACAATCAGAAAATAACTTTTTATTTCTTTGACTAATGGCTTTGTTCTCGTTAACTCTGTTCACCCCTTCCTAGCCTGCTTGACCACCACTGCTCTCTCAATCTCCTTGAGTCGAAGAGGAATGAGAATTTACCAGTCAGAGCTACAATTCCCGTTAAAGCACAAAAATGTCATTTATTTTCTTTGCTTCCAAATAAGTGTCGTATTCCAGAGAGCTCTGTACACATAGATTTCAACATCAATATTTTTTTTGACCATGTGATTCTGAGGGACCTCCCCCATCACTTAGCTTTCACATCAGTTATATTGTTCCGTATCAGAGTACACCTGCATCATTATCTATGTCACAGTTGTTTTTGTTGTCACTACAGTGTAGAAAAGAGTGCCAATCACAAGTTCCCAAGCCCATATAATGAAGCCGACATTCGCATTATGCTTACCATGGTTTATATTCTGGAGACAATGTCAAGAACAACCGCTCGCCTGCCTTTCTACAGTATCACCCACGCCCATGCTGTTCAGAGGATGAGATGGCACCTGCATGGCACATACGCAGATTTTGGAAGAGGCGGGCGAAGTTGAGAAATGCCTTTGCAACTCTACTCACCTGCTCCTACGATAAAAAGCGGTCCACTTCCGTGTTTTGGTACAGTTGGTTTTTACACTTGATGCAAACTATACTCGAATACACATTAGCCATAGTGGAGGTCACCTTTTCAAGTGGACATAGGTATGGATTGACACACAGTGCCCATTTATGGTTCACACTAGTCAAACGAACTGGACTTTGTGGTCAAGTGTACTCACATTCAGATCCGTGTTCCTGATGAGAAAGTCTCCCTTTTGTCTTTCTGTTTCTTGAACATGAATTGATGAGGACAGACCATTTACTTAAAATTATTGGGGGTTACATATTTCTTTGTCTTCCCTTAAAATAGCCAAATAATTAAATTCATGCAAGAGAATAAAAAGGTCTTTCAAAATCATACATTTATTACTATTTTTTAATAAAATCAGTCCTGGCTCACAGCTTGTAAAAAAACTAACAGAGGATACTACTAAAGTGAAAAGTTAATGTTAAACTGCCTAGTTTGGTGCTCAAAGTGAAATATACTTAACTGGGGTGAAACCCTTGTGCAGTTGCATATATGAAATAGACTTTGTTCTGTGCCAATTCTGCGTCTGGACTTGAATTGGAAAAAGGAGCAATTTCTCCAAAGATCGGGTGCAATTTACAAATGAATTTCCTTCACGCACGACTGCTTCATAAAGGAATTTGTCCTGACTCAGATTGAACACAGTTGAATGATCCTATCCATATTCCCGACTTCTTTACAAGACAATGTTTTCCATTTTCTCGAACACAGAAGTCTAAAATTTCCATGTTCTCAGGTGCAACAAGTGTTACTGATTGGGCTTTTTTTTTCTGCCACCAACCTCTTGTTAGGTTACCAACTGGAACAAAATGACAGTGGAAAGAGCTCGTGCTCTTTCAAGGTTAAAGGGGACCCTATTGGGGTGACAAAGCTTTACACTGCCACTTTTCACTACTGCACAAAGTAAGATGATCAGTATTGCTTTTATATTAAGTTTTTCAACTGTATTCAAATAGGAATAATTGCTGAATAGTCACGGAAACTGATCATATTGAAATCATTATGGAAAATGCATTTCCATGATTCCTCCCAGTAGATTACATCTAAACAATATTAAAGAAATCTGCTTTTATATTCTCTTTTCTTTGCATCTTTTAATCTATATTTGTAAAAAAAGGGCTGCAACCTTTTATTTTATTTTTATTTTCAATTATTTTGTTCAGTATTTTCTCAATGAATGGACTGATCTTTTGTTCTAAAATATGTTTCTAAAAAAAGACCATCAAAAGTTCAGAAAGCCCATGGTATTATCTTCAATTGGCTTGTTTGTACTAACTGCCAAAACTCAAAGATATTCATTTTACAGTTGCATAAAACAGAAGAAAGCAGCAAATCCTCACATTGAGAGAATGTTTTCCAGTTTAAAGTAGTAAAATTCTTAAACAATAAATCAGTTATCAAAATTTTTACCTATTAATTTTTGACTGACAAATCATTTCCGCTCTGATGTACATTTAGAAATTGTTATTTCTATTTTTTCTGACTCTTAATTTTCAGCATTTTATTCGTACATGACATGCATCGACCCTCAAAGCCCATATCAGTTTTGAAGTTGTGGATGAAATTACGTGCTCATATTCTAATTTTATATCTACATTATGTGGCATACTTATGCTGCTGGGACGCAAGCCGTAGCTTAATCAATTCCTGCTGGGTCGCCTGGGCGAGGGTGTATGATGTTGCGAGACCTGAAACATCCAATGAACCCAGGATACATCACTGATGATGCGTTCCAGCGCATCCATTTTTTTTCTTCTATTTTTTATAATTCTTAATTTTCAGTATTTGATGTATAAATGACATGCATCGACCCTCAAAGCCAATATCAGTCATGAAGTTGTGAATGAATTACATGCTCATATTATAGGTTTATTTTTACATTATGCAACATACTTGATATTGTTGGTGGGTTTTACTCTTCTTCTTGGTCTTCAAAACAGATTGAGTAATCAATCATATGTGTGTGCATACATGCAAGGACACACAAACATTCTCATGTATGACCTCATACACCTGCCATTCACACTTCCAAAATTACTACATGTTATGATGTTAAAAACTGCATTGATACATCCTGGCATGATGTGTTCTAACCTTTGGTGCGATTGATTTATGCAAAGCTAAAGGTGAAGCCATTAGTTTCTGGTATGAGATCCCTCTGTGAGGCCGATTCTGAATTTATAAAATTTCAAGGAGCTCTGATAATTTAATTTGGAGTGCCCTTTTATAGGTTAGGTCACCTGCAGCGCGCCCTGCAAATTGAATAAAGAACAGTAATAGAAAACAGGATGTCAGGTGGGCTCCCTGCTTATAAAATCATTAACAACAGTGTGTCTTTTCTCATGAAGGAGCCCATTTATTCTGAGGAGGAAATGTTATAAAAGTGTAGGGAGCAACTCAATTTATTTTTCATTAGGAATTAACTCAGGAGAATCACTGAGAGGGTTAACAGCTGTATGTGTACATCAGATGTGCGAACTAATAGGTTGGGGAAGAGCCTGTTTAGAAGAATGCTGTACACTTTTTAGATAAAGCTCACACTTATTGTGCCTTTTAAGTAAAGTGTAGCCACCATGTGTAGTATTAATGATACTGTATTAATTAGAACATATTAACTAATTTACTTATGTGTTATATTGTTCACGTAGCAACATAACTTCATTTTTAATTCTGAAATCATTGCTTCTTAACATAACTGATTTTCTTGCAAATTCTGTTTATATATTCATCTTCATTGTAGAGAGGGAGGATAAGAGACAGACACAGACTGCACCCCCTACACTGGTCCCATGCTGATGGCTTTGTTTGGGTCATATCAGAATAATGCAGCAGCTAGGTCAAATCCTCTCCTTCCTCACCAGACTTCCACAGAGCTCCTGGTGCTCCCAGCATGACTCAGGCCATGTACCGCAGGAGGTAGAAAACCCTGCCTAATCCCCTCAGTGCTTTTACAAATATCTATATTTCCTCACTGAGGAGATCTGAAGATTACTGCTACAGCCCGTGTATCTGTGGACAATGCGTTATTATTGTGCCCACATGGTGGTTTTTCATAGGCCTAGCAATCTATTTTATGGTTCAAGTAGCTTTTCTGCCACGGATCTTGGGAATACAGTACAGTGCATGTTGCTGCAGCTGCAAGTCCCGAAGTGGTTCTTGTTTTTGGTTTACGGGTAAATATTACCGACTGTTTGCCCAAACACCACGAGCAACATTTTTCTTTTTACTTTGGAGTATTTTGTTCAATACTTTCTAAATGAAATATTAAAATAAAAAGTTGTAGAACTGTTCTTTGTCAGCAGAGCAGGTTTGTTTTGGGAATAGTATTTTGGCAAAGTTCTGAGTTTTAACAAAGCTTTTTCGAGCTCTCAAAAAATTTTAGATTCTCAGGTTAGACATTTGGTTTGTATGGAAAATAGACCACTTATTGACAGGAATTGTTTTTGTCACATATTGTCTGTGTTGGGTGAAACCTCCAAATAATCGCCCAACAAATACTAGATGTTTTTGACTTCTAATGAAATCAGTATTTGACAGTTTAACAAATTTGATGACGGATTTTGTATATGAACAAACATTTTTGATAAGGAGTCCCTGTATTTGTATGTGATATTTATGTTATTAAAATAACCTTGTCAGTGCTCTCTGGTGGACAAACTATATAATGGAGACATAAATTCTGAAGTATCTCAAACATAACTTTAACATTTCTTTGCAATTTCTTGATTCTAATTCACCAACATATTTCCATCTGTGATCAGCTAAGATTGTTAATGGATTATTGATTGGGCTTTAGGCTACCTCAGATGATGATTTGCTGTAATTTTGGATTGACAAACATGTCTGCTGATCACACAATGATGCAAAACTACACTGAACTTCAGGGTACATGATTAATATACAGCAAAGTTCCATGTTTATTTAAATTAAGAAAACTAGATCAATCAAAATTAGTAACTATTTTGGGTCAATTAATTGATTAATTGTTGAAAAAAAATTTTTTTATTTAAAAATACGAACAAAAATCAGACAAACGTTTTTCTATCGTATACAGACAACAGCTATATAAGGGGAAAGAAATAAAAAAACAACCCAACAAAAAGACAGCCATCATAAAAACAGAACAAAACAAAATGAAATAAAAAAAAGTATCTTAATAATTAAAAAAAAAAAAAAAAAGAATAAATAGGGGGGTTATTCTCTACAGGTTACAAACTTACTACCCTACTGAAGCAAGTGGATAGATGTGCATCAGTTTAACTCAGGGGGTGGGCAATCTGCGGCTCTGAGGTAGATGCAGCTCTGTAGCCCCACTCCAGTGGCTACAAAAAAATAATAATAATTGTGACAAAAATCATATTGACATGAGTAATGGTTATTTAATTTAACATTTTAATTTTTATTTCTCTACATTGTAGGCTTAAAGTGATTCTTAAATTCTCCAACTGTAAAAATGTGTAGCCTATACACTGAATTAAAAAAAAAAGTGCATCTATTTATACGTCTACAGCCTGCTGCCTTATCCTCTGAATTTTGCTGACCCTCAATGTGGGGGTTGGCATGTCTTGAGTCTCCCTAGCTAGTACAGCTATGGATTCCAAATCCAAAAAAAGGTCTTCGAGAAAAATAGAGAATTCAATCATTCCCCAGCTAATGCATGTGCTTTCACTATCAACACCATGAAGTTAAACTACCAAATAATCATAAATAGCCAACTGCAGAGGAACTACCCTGTGGTAAAACGTTTTAATGAATGATGAATACTAATTTAGACCTAATTTAGACTTTATAGGCTGCGTTACCTCCATTATGAGGCTCAAATATGTTTTGCGGCTCTAGACTTTTTTTTTTTTTTTTGTGCCAAAAATGGTTCTTTTGATAGTAAAGGTTGTGGACTCCTGGTCTAACTACATGCTTTATTAAAATACATGTCTTCGGGACGTGGTTGCTAAGCAGGGTGATGATATTGACTTTTTTCTTTTTTTGACTTTATTCATACATTACTTTCAAGTTTAGCTACAGTGATGCTAAAGTAAAACAATGTATATGAATCATCAAAAGATATAACTGCCAGATTAATCAGTAATTCAATCTGATTTTAATTGCAACCCTAGGAGTTACAGGGTTTAACCTGAACTTAGTGATATGACCATGTTGTCTCCAACACTGTTTACTCTGTTAGTGCATCTAAACTGAAGGGCTCATACATAATGCTTGGCTTTATTTCCCTTGCCTTTACATATGAAGTCTTCTTGTGAAAAAAAAACAAACCCAACTGTATAAAAATGAACGGATATTTTACACACTGTCATCTGCATACATCATGATACTGAGTACAGTTGAACCTTCTATTCCCCTGAGTTAATGTATGTGCTCATTAGAGTATTGTGCAGTGTAAGATCTGATTATAACGTAAGATTGAACACTGAGTATCCACATATGGGTTATTCATGCAGATTGTGTATTAATTAGTATAGGGCCTCTCTGGTGTGTTTCATTAGGGGCTGGGTGTTTGAAGTATTTCTATACCAGCAGAGGATGCTCATGGCATTATAGCCAACTCTGAAGAAGAAGCCTCTCTTGCCTTTTCCCTGGAAGTTCACCCACCAGGGAGGCTCGGCTAATAAGTTCCCTTGGCTAAACTCAACCTGTTTTCTGCCTCATTCACTGCAATATAGAAAGAACTAAAGATGCATTTGCTCTTGTAGACATTTCGCCAGACATCCTAAAGGTTGCACAAAATATTCTGCTGCATAGTTTTGGACTTTAAAAATGAATTAACTGGATCATGAAATATATAAAAAAAGAATGTATGAAGCACAAACAGAGTTAAATATTGCCATGTCCACTTTCCTCACCACTTCACAGCGGTGAATAAGGATTAAATAAATTGCCTCAGTGAGGGCTGGGCCATTACTGGTCATCTTTTCAATGCTTGAATCTGAAATGGAAATGAGAGGCAATTATAACAGTTTTTAATATCACCATTATTACATGGTGACCCTTCATTTCACACGGTTTGGGCCCTTTGGTTAAAGCAGGCGTGTTGAAAGTCACTCAGTCTTTTGTTTTTCTTTCTGGCTGAAAGGGGGCCTTGTCTTCACTTTGACCTCTCAGAGGAGAGCTTTGTGTGCTGACTTTACTTTGTTATTTTTTTTTTTCCTCTTTTCAGCTGTGTCAGGGTGTCTGACTGTCCAGGAACAGTCACCCAATCTGCCCCGCTGACACAGAAGAGGGTTTTTACAGGCTTCTGTGATTTCTTGGAGTGAATCACAATCTGAAGTGTCCAATACAGCCACTGAGGAGCCGCGGGCAGCTGTCATTAATGTGACTTCTTTTCTGCTGAGAGAAAAAAAGTGATCCCTAACCACATCATTCAAAGATAATGCTAAGAGTCTTACTTTCTAAGGGTTAGACCTGTCTCCTTGATACTGTTTTCAAGAAATAAATACAAAATATAGAATGCATCAGAATGACGCTTTAACAACTTTATGAAGTTGGAACTAGAGTAAAGCAATTAGGCTATGAATGGATTAATTGATAATCAATTAATTGTTTAAATATAAATAATTGCTGGGTTCTTTTAGTCCTCTGTGATTGTAAGCTGAATACTTTACAGGTTTTGGACGGTTGGGCTTGGAGAAAATGTGACATTTTTCAGTGTTTTCTGACATTTAAAGACCAGAGATTGAACAACAAATCAAGAAAATAATTAGCACATTAATGTATGAAGAAAATAATTATTAGTTGCAGCCTTTATTCAAATAGAAATGCATTCTCGCATGTTTTCCTTTCCACTAACATTGTATAGCCTTTGTCCGTGAATAGCTCCCCCTTTGTTCACTCTTTCCTCACTGGTACATTTCTGTGAGCGTGATGCTTGTTGACACATATTTGGACAGAGCAGAGCCTCTTCTATCAGTGGAGGGTGTCCACACGCTTGTGAAGTTATCACCTCCAACAGATCAAAGACAGTTGGCACATTATTTATGCATTGGTGAAAGGTGAGGTATTCCGTTGAAGTTGGGCAGCAAAGCATAGCCCCTTATTCTGAAGTAATGACTTCCTCTTGATTGAGTGCCCCTAGTCAAATTCAGAAGCTCTGCTTTGTGTCCTTTTGCTTTGTTCTTTGTGAAAGACCACAATATGAGAAATGAGACCCTGAGAAAAAGTAACCATAAACAGCTTTGTGTATTCTTTTTGGAAAATTCCCCAATGAACTATTTTCACAGAGTAGCATCATTTAATTTTAAGCATCATGTCAGACGGCTCTCTTATGTGTCTATTCTCACAGAAAATGATAAGAAAGGTTATCACCTTTTCCCTCAACCAGATTGTTTAGGATGAATGAATATTATAGCCAAATAACTCTCCCATACTATGTTAATTTTACGAACAAAATCAATAATGGCGCATATACACAGGGCCAACTTGGAGGTTACGTCCTCCAGATTGTGATGATTCCCAAAAAACATTGTGCAGTAGAAGCAACACAGTGGTGAGCCCGAGGCTACTCTTTTGCTCCCCTTTAGTCCAAGGCCTTAGGCAACAACCTTGGTCCAAACATTTCAGTAGCTTTCAATATCAGATGGGAAATATATGTATCCCATGCCTTCATTTATTGATTGTCCTCACTGTTAAATTATAGGCTCTTCAGGTTGTGGCTAATGCTCACGTCAGATTTGAATTGTGTACTGCAGGAAATAAGAGTATAAGTGGGCTTGCTTACTGTTTTGTTTATCTCAGAATTTCAAACTGATAATGAGCCAGCATTAAAGGATCTGTGCCACTTTAAACAAATGTTTCTGACGACCAGCGGAGGCAGATTTAAGCAACTTGCTCACTAAGGACTATTTTCACTCAAAGGTCATCCAGGATAAGTGGGAGGAGGAGGTACACCTCGTCACTTTTTGAAGGACTAAGTGTTCTGCACTGAAATAGACCACTGGGAGACTCAAATGACTCAAAAGGCTATATCAGCGAGCACTTGTGGTCGACGTTATTTATTTATTAATTTGAGGCCTGTCTACTGACACATCTGAGTGGTCTAATTGCTGCGAATTGACACCGGTTACTGTCCATAATGGGAGCTTGGGAGTCTTTCCTAACCGCGGTTCATTCAGCCGCCCCTCGCTGCAGCTTAACTGCCCTTAAAATGTCTGATTGCAACACGGGAGCTGTGGGGCGAGACAGGATTATCAGTCTTTGTTGTGTGACTGTGTCTATTATCCTGACCTCTATTCACAGTGGGCCCTTAGGAGTGTCGCTACGAGCCACACAGCAAACTACCCCATCCCCGACAAACAACAAGTGAACCAGAGATCTCCCCCTGTCCCAATGCACTAGACACTTACAGCTCCAACACTGGGCCAAGCACTCCACTGCAGGTAAGGCTATCAAATCCCTATTGATTTAATAAAGATAAATTGGAGGCACTTCCTCTCAACGTTATTGCAGCAGACGCAATTGATTGTTTGTGTTGACTGGTGATATTGTCACCAAGCTGGGTGACGACTGTTAGTTTAGGAAGTTCATTACTAGTGAAGAGCTGCTGGCAGAGTCCTTAATAGGGAGATAAAATGCAGCCAGGATGTTTGGGCTGCTCTTACTGTACTGTGCGGTTAGACCTGACAATGGTGAACTGCGTAGGCTCTGTGGCTGTGTATATGTGTTTGTTTCTGTGTGTGTGTGTGTGTGTGTGTGTGTGTGTGGATGTGATTTTGTCAGAGGGATGGGCACCTTCACATCACAATATTTTTTGCCAAAAAATGTAGCACTTCTGTCATTTATTCAGTATTCTCTGTAGTGTTTTTTCAGGTATTTATCTCTGTTGCAGTGTGTTTACCAATAAGGATAATTAAGATAATTTAACTGTGGATTTAAAAACTAGTAGTTTGATAATTTATCCTGTTGCATTTGGGATATTTTATTTAATTTTGTTTTATTTTATTTTATTTATTTTATTTGATATCCAAGACATTAAATGTTGTAATTATAATGGCTCAATTTAAAAATAATTACCTCCTAAAAACACAAAATTAGGAAATATTTGTACAATTACTAGATATTTCTTAAGTTAACCTGTATTTCTGTTAAACAGAATGATAGAACACATTTTGAGTAATAAGTAAATTAAATAAATTGTTATTATAATCTCTAATTATGTTCTGGTGACCAACATTTAATTTCACATCTGTGGATTGAGTTTAATATTGATAGCAAAAAAATAATAATGTTGATAGCGTACCTCAGTTGGAGGGGAAATGTATCTATGAAAAACCTGCATCAGGAAATTAAACTTGCCATCTCTTTCTTATTTCATAAAATAAGTTATTACGTGCGGTCACCTTTTGTAGTCACAATCAATATAGTTATTTTCCTGGTAGTAATTGGGTTGCTATGCAGAAAAAGTCCAAAGCTTTCCCTCTCTGTGCCACTGACATGCGGAAAGAATAGTGATGAACAATGCCAGAGGACACAAATAAGCATCCTCGTCGCTGCTCCCAGAGGTTTGTGGATTGAGGTCTGGCACGGCACAGCACACAGGCGTAGTAAGCTTTGGGATTCAGTTCCATAAATACATACCCATTAAAGCTCAACTGATTAATTCATCATGTTTATTTTCATGGTGGATGTCATGTAGCCTATATATAAACTCTCTGTAATCATAAATATGTCAAGGCGCCAAAAGTTTTGAGGGCTTCTGAGGCACATTTTCAGTATTAAATTTGACCTAAAACCTAAATACGCACATGATGAATGAAGGATGGAGAGAGACAATGGATTTTTTCTCCTTCTGTTGCTCTCAGTATCCACGTAGTCGATTGAAATGTCTATGCTGTCATGACAGGTTAAAAAGAGGAAAGGACATTGAAGTTAACATCATCATTCATTAAGCCTTTTATAAAAACCAAATATGGTAGTGCTTTGGTTTCCCTGAGCTTATTCTTTCAGAAATACAGTGCGAGCATGTTCTTCTCCATCTGTCTTGAGAAGTTTCAACCACAGCGAGTGTGAATTCAATTTATTTCCGTGTGCCCTGATTCACCGCAAATTGCTTAATGGTTTGAAACTCACTCCTGACAGCACCATTAGAGACTTGTACGGAGATAATTTCCAGTGAGGGCCATTAGAGTTGTTTTGTGCGTTATGCATTTTTTAGTATTGGAATGGGGTCAACCTACAATTGTGCTCTGTTGGACAAAAGTGGAAAAGAAAATTTAAACCACTCTAAATCAGAATACTAATTACAGAAACCACAGATTTTAGATACGCAAAGAAAAAACAACATGCATTTTAAGATAGAAGCCAAATAAATAAAACAAGACAGAGGTATCTGGGGGAACTTTTCTACTTCTTACAACATGTTGTAATTAGAGACAGTTTTACATAATTGTCGAGAACAAAATGACAATGACTTGGCATCCGGTGTTTGCAGGAAATAACTCTTTAATTGGGGGATTGTTATTGCTGAAGTTATCTCAAAGTTGTCCCACTGTCAAACAGAGCTGGCGCGCAGACTGTGGAGCTTCACTTATCCTCCCTCAGCCCACTACATCAGATGGGGGATGATTGCAGTCTTGAAATCAATGAAACCACAAACCTTCCTGATAATATTCCCTCTTGAGGTGTGGTGGCAGTTACAGTTGGGGCACTATTTATCTGTCCACCTGTCTGTACCGGAGACATTTGTTGGCGCAGTATGTAAATTGTACTTAATAATGATACTTAAATCTGCATGATCATCAAAAACTGTTAACCTGTGTGACCAGACATAATTTTATTGCCAAAGAAGCATTTTTTGGGCAATGCAACATTCATTCACCAGGGCAATCCAACGTGATTTAAAGGCTAATAAAAATACAGCAAAGACTTACAATTCACAAAGTGCAAAAGTGCAGGGAAGTGATAGAGTTACACAGAATTTAAAAAGTAAATTTGAGCAGTTTAACTCATGTTATTTATGATATGGAAAATATTTAATCAATGTTTCATTGATGGACTCGTTGACAATCTTTTATACCTAAACGGTGAGTTAGCAGGTTCTTGATGTTTCTACTTTTTGTTCCTTAGTGTTGAGAGGAAACACTCAGGACACTTGTACATGATGACACGTTTGTTCTTTGGATTTGTGAGATCATGCCCCCTGGAGAAACATCCACAGATCTCTAAATGGACCGTTTTGACAATATAAAAGTCTCTCAAGCCCTCCGATCAATCATTTCTTTCCACTGCATTATTCCCCAAACAATAAAAAGACAATACCAGATTAATATATAGTCTGTTCTTTGCCCGGATTTATCCTTGTGGGGCGGCCAACATATCCTTGTCTGAAGTCACCAAGCAGTAAGAAGGATTTGGTTGACAGAGCACAGCGGGCCAGGAGATGTCTCTGCATTTGAGGTCACTGGTGGATAGCAAAGTTATCTAAAGCCCCAGTTTGCGTCGATTTCTCACCCCCAATCCTGGAGTGAGTGTCAGAGATTAGTGGTGCATCCATCCTCCGTGACCTCTAGGAGCTAAAGAGATACTACGTTGCCATCTTGTGACGTGTTAGACAAAGCAAGGGCAAGACTGTCATTTCAATGCCATGCTATGCCACTGGATGGCCCTTTTGTTAAATGCTTTAGAATGGTGGCCTTGCATGTAATTTCAGCCAGTATGCATTATCATGGGCACCTCCCCCCCCATCTGCTGAACTGGCTTTTAGAGACAGCAATTTTGTTCTGCAGACACATTTACTGTATCACTCACAGTGGGAATGCACTTAAGTTATGTGGGAAGGTTGAGAAGAATTTGCACATCTTGGGAGATCATAGGATAATCTCAGGAGACTATTTCTGACACTTAAGTCCTTTAAGATGTTGTGACTGTGATTGTGACGACTTTTTTGTTGTGATCTACCAATTTGGTTATCCCTCTTTGTCTTTCTCTCTGCAGCTTCTCTGTGCTGCAACAATACCTCATTTTTACCCATTATAATGTCAAAGCTTATAAAAAGAATCTATTTAGTTGTTTCTTAGCGAACTGAAACTGTTTAGCCTAACCTAAATGGCAATTTTAATCATACAGAACATGTTTTTTCTATAAAAATCATTCATTTGTGTCTTGCTTTCTTTACAGCATAATTGGTTATTTGATGAAGGTCCATAGTCTGATGATTAATTGACGGACCCTCATGCATGATTAGCCAACCGTCATTTGATATTCAGACCTGAGATTCCGGCATCTCTCTCACTTTGACTGACAAGCCAGTGGTGGAAATGGACAAAGCTAATAGAAGTAGTGTCAAAATGTCAAACGGACCATCTCTGAGAACATCAACAAAATGTCTGTATTGAATCTCTCTAAGGCCTCAGTATTCCCTGACCCAAACCACAGAACTCAGTACAACGAGAAAACTGGCATAAAAACCTCAGTCAGATATCTGACATTCCCATTTCTGAGACTGTCAGGCCTTCTCCTGGTTCAGGCGTTGTGTGATGTATAAATCGTTCCCTGAGGAAGTGGAGTTACTCAAAACACCGCAGATTCCTTCCACCATGTTAGAAGAGTACACGTCAGGCTATACCAAGAGGCATGTTTTACAATTTCTTGTGAAAAGATGTACTGAGATGTATTGAGGTGGGGTGTTGGCATGGTTAAAGCATTATCTCAGACAAACAAATAGTGTTTTCTGAATATCAACAATGATAGTAAAACCCTCAAAAGCAGCACACTTTCAGTTTTACACTTGAAATCATAGTAACAAAAAAAGTAGAGCAGCAAAGTCACCCATATTCTGAATATCATCCCTCCAAATGTCCCTAGTGAAATCATTTAGTCTACTTAACGAGAATGACCTTAAAATTACACAGTTGGCATACTCAGCTAGATCTCTGGTTTTGTCACTATATTGTTGTGTCTATTATACTTACAGTAGTATAAATATTGTGTGTAATATTGTGTACTATTAGTGCTTTGGCCAGTACACATATGGCCCAAAGTAAAACTCATAAACCTATCTCAGTAGGGACAGAGCCTACTGGAGGGGCAAGTGCTTTAATAAAAAACAGGAAATCCCCTCACCTCCAGCATTTTTGGGGGTTTGGGATCATTACCTCGGGTCAACTCATGCAATGATTTGCAACTCCCTTTAGTAAGTAATTTTTATCTAGAGATCAGCAGTGTCTTTCCTGAAGGAGAGATCCACATTTTATGTAGAATAATTGATTGCTCAACATCATATGTTTTATGGAGTAACTGGCAACTTATGACTTTGGATGACAAATAATACAGTTTCAGAGGTGAACTCAGGGTAGAAGGAGTTTTTGAGAGTAAGTAAGATGTTGAGTTTTGGACATTTCTGCAGTACATTCACAGCTCCTCACTGCTTGTGGGTGCTGTGTGGAGAGCAGATATAACAATTTGGCAGGACAAATTAAATATGGTCCATAATGCTGCGCTACGCAGCAAAGGTGTTTGAATTCATGGCCCTTCCGGTCATCAATTACTATAAATTGATGATTTTAAAAACTGCAATTACACCGAGGGTTGTGAATTATTTAGCAAGCGCAAGAGGGATTACAGGGACATTTTCCGCTCTATGGCCAATGTTTTCAAGCAGAACTGTTTACTTGGAAGTTTTTATTTTCTTATTTTTAATCCCCTTCCTCGGCATTAAAGCACACTGAGAGAATACACACCAAGCAGGTTTGTTTTTTACTTGACAAATTAGTGGGATGCAGTTTATTGGATACATTACAACGATTGCTAAAATGCTACGCATAAATGTACACTAAGATTGTCTGTGCTTATGTTATCTGAATTTATATTATTTTGGGCACGTCTGTAAGTGTTTTCCCAGTCAAGACACTCAGCAGCTAGGTGCTTGTTTTAAGTTTTTGCTCGGGTTGTCAAGTTCATTTCAATGCATGTGACACAAGAGTTTCATGTGTACATATTTGCAGCAAAAGAGAGTATGAATGTCACTGGCATCGAGCAGTATTTGTGTGTTAGTGTGTATTGAAAACAGTGGTTGGAAAAAAAACCGATGTGTCTGCTCTGACTGACTGTTTATCTGAATTATAGCTCTTGCCATATATTGCAATACTGTGCTATTGACAAGCTAACCACAAGGGATGACAAGCAACCGCCACAACTGCTATGTTCACGTTTTTTTCTTTTTTGTTGATGCTTGGCCCTTATTATTTTTATTTTATTTTTTTTTATATACTTTATTAATCCCCGAGGGGAAATTCAATTTTTCACTCTGTTGTCAATTACACACAGGTCCGAACACACACATGCACAAACAGGACCTATACATGCACTAAGTGGAGAGATGTCAGAGTGGGCTGTCCATGACAGGTGCTCTGAGCGGTTGGGGGGTTCGGTGCCTTGCTCAGGGGCACCTCGGCAGTGCCCAGGAGGTGAACTGGCACCTCTCCAGCTACCAGTCCACGCTCCATATTTTGGTCCGGACGGGGACTTGAACAGGCGACCCTCCGGTTCCCAACCCAAGTGAGCTACTGCCGCCCCATCTTTAATGCATGTGTATTGGATGTTAAGTAAATTCAAAATGAAAACAAGATGCTGGGAGTGAAGGACAGAGAGAGCAGTGCCAATGCATCAGTGGTTTTGGATTCCATCGGGCGTGGCTGCGGCGCATTCCAGCTGCGACCCTCCATGCGACCTTATACCACACTGGGAGTGTGTCAGAAGCTGAGCGATAGCCTGCCCGATTTTGTTGACTGTTCATTTGGTAATTTTTCCTTAATATTTTTGCTTCTACCACAAGTACAGTAAGTAAGGTTGTAGGCCCAGGCTATGTAGTTAAATGGAGCTGATTTTGGCTTGATCTGCTCTGTGCAATGCGTAGCTGCTCCACCATTTGAAAAGCAACAGTATATCTTATAATAACCTAACAATAAAGCTTATTTATATAGTACTAAAATCTGGATAAATTAAGTAATTAAAAAAAGAATTGGGCTAACGCTGCATATCATGCTGTTTAGCCACCCTAAATCACAACAGGGAAAATTCCTTGACTGCGGCAGCCCTAATCTGAATCTTTGTTGGTGGATGTGGAAGAAAGGAAAGGCTGAAGGCATGCTTTAGCTATAGATACTAAAGGTAAAGTAAAATAGGAGTTGCTTTTCATTATGTCCATGCTCTTGACTGGCAAAAAGCTTGCCATGTGATGGGTCATGTTTATTGTGAAAGTGTCAGTAGGTCCATACAGCCAGACTGGACTGGTGTAATAACCATATAATTTGAGTTGTCAGCCCCTTTCCACGTTGCAACATAGAGAAGGAGCTGTCCATCAAGTGCTGCAGCTTGCCTTTTAAATGGACCTTTTCAAGTATACTCGCCGCTTGGGCACTTGCATTCCAGTTTCATGCATGGCGCTTTCATTACATTACAATTTTAAGAGCACTTTGAGGGCTGTTTAAGTAGTATTTAAAAGGAAACTATTCGTATTACTCTTAACTGAGTGGAACAGACGGTCAGGACCTGAGTCATACCACCAATGATATGGCCTTGGCTCAATATAGGCTGTAACAATATGCCTGGCAGTCAGGAGTTAATGATGAGTATTGGGAGGAATGACATTATCTCCTTAGTGTTCATCTCCAAGAGCGCTGCCACATAATGTGCTACCTGGGCCCAAGGCAGAATCAGTGTTCGTACCTAGATAGGACCCCAGCTGTGTGTTCCACTGAGATAGCAAACCACAAAAGTAGCCATGACCAAAATGCTGATAATGGAATCAGTGACATTTGATGTGTTAGTTTAATCCCCCCACTTTGAGACTCCCTCACTTTATTTATCAATTCATTTTGTGGATTTGCTCCAACTTGGCTGAGAGGGGGTTGGATTTGTGGCTGCAGGAGGACTTTCAGTTGATTGATATGTTATTCATATAAAAGCTGTCCTGATTCAATGTTTATAACTATTCCGCCCTCAAGGGAAGTGGTGGACATTTGCGATTTTGGCCTGTTATTTTTAATTTATGAGGAACTAATAAAGACAGCAGTTTTTATGACCTCATTTTTTTTGAGGTCCCAAAATTCTAATGACCAATTCCCTCAGTCAGAGCGATTGCCATGTAATTTTTTTTACTGCTTTATTTGACAGGGACAATACTCATTGATCAACAGAACAGGGAAAGAAAACTGTAAATGAGCCAGACTTAGTTTAGAAGGGTTATTTTCATTCATTGTCCCAGACCAGTCATTAAAAAACACCATAAAAATGGAATAAATTGACATCTTATGAAACTCATACACACAAAATGATAAATATGCACAAAATAGTATTAATATTGCAAACACAAATTAAACTATTTGGTACTTGAATTCTAAAATAAATTGCTTTTTCTGTCCACTAGATTTTTTTTCCTTGTTAGATCAGCAGAGGTCAAGTTAAACAGGGTTGGAAGGAAGTTGGTCAAAACAAATATGGGGACATCTGGGAAGGAAGTCAGAAATGTGTCTGGTTTTCTGGACCTATTTTGGATTTTTTAATGAGAATGGAAACAAGGACATGGATATGCGATTTACAAGGAGTGTGGTATGAAAATACAGTACTCTAGGAATATGATAAACATGAGGGCTGACACAAGCCACCATCCAGAAATAGCCTTAGACACTGATGGCTAAGCCAACATAAATTAGCTCCACAGAAAAATCAACCAACAGTGGACACACTTAACTTAACAAAACTACCTTCCAACTCTGAGCGAGCTAAGAAAATAAAACAATCCATCACTGACTTGTGCAAAGTCCAGTCCATACCATGATATGGAAAACAAAGGCTTTTCTTCCATGCTTAAGAAAATGGAGCCTAGGTATGTGACTCTGTTGCGACGATTGTCACCGAAAGGTCATAACCAAGCTATTCTGAGAAGTAAAGCTTAAAGTTGAGGAATCTTTGAGTGCAGCAGAAATGGTTGCATTAACTTGCAATGCGTGGATGTCCATGGCAAATATTGCTGACCTGCAACATGCAGCACAAGAATAGGGGACTGCCAAAAAACCTAGTGGTTCTAACCATCAGCATTTCTGACATGAGCATTGCCATTTATTTAGCTACATACCTGAAGGGGAAGTGTTTTGCCCACATGCTCGATCTGACCTCACTACCAGTGTTTAATCTGCCAACAGTAGCCAGTCTCATGAGGAGAGTGTGGCACATAACTGGCTTTTTGAACAGATGCACAGTGGCAAACCACGCTTTGGAGATAAAACAGAAAATGTAATGGCTTCAGACCCATAAGCTCAAGACTGATGTCAGCACAAGATGTACCAGTGTTTATGAAATGCTCTAGTGGTTCTTTGCTCAGCGCTGTTGTCTTCCGGAAAAGAATGAGCAGCACAGACATCTTCACCCTGAATGAGAAGGTATTATAAGATATTGTCTGGGCCTTGAAGTGGCACCCACTGTGATGTCTGAGGAATAAATGGTCGCGTTGTTGTTGCATGACACACAGGACAACATAGGTGACACAACACTGGTCAGAGACATCAAACAAAGCGTCAGTCAAGGAGAGAGATGTCAGTGCAGTAGAGAAGAAAACCCTCTACAATTATCGACCTTGACTCCAGGTTAAAAACCCTGCCATTCTTGTCGCTTGAGGAGAGACAGGACATCTATGTCAGAGTGGTTGCTGAGGCTATAACCCTTAAGGTTAACAGACATTTTAATAATAATGGTATAGATACCAGGGCGACACATCACTGGCACCAAAAGACCCACTAAGCTGGTGGAAAGAACATGAGCAAGTTGATCATTTCCTGGCCAAGCTTGTGAAAAGATACCTTTGTATCTCAGGCACTAGCGTCTCAGCAGAAAGAGACTTCTCAATGACTATAAACATCGCCACAGAACAAAGCAGCACTCACACCTCAGAGCATGTTAATCAGAAGAACGCTGACATTCCGTCACTGTCCAATTGTCTGAAATGTCTTTTTTTTTGTCACAAAGCCAGCATCAAACAGTAGCACATTTTATGTATTTTAATTTGAGAACACATATTTTATTCCAATTTAACATTACAGTACTTTCAAATTCCCCAGTTGCTGAAGGGGCTGCATAACCTTTTTGTACACGTTGCATTGTTCAAAATACCTGTAATACTAGTCCACAGTCCACGCATTTGAACTGCAGTCTACATAGTCAAAGTTAACAGAATGCAAACAGTTCAGTTTGTCAGGTGCAAGCCTAATTAATGACAGGTTTTTTTGACAGTTTCGATCAGTCTGTCAGCTTGACAATCCCATTTTGCTGCCGTAAATATGATTGAAATGGGATGAATCGATCTCATCTTATTAGATAAAACAGATGTTAACAAAGTTTTCCTTTTAGGATAAATTTGCAGTTAAAAAAAAGGTGATAGATCGCAATATATAGCATTATATGTAATTGCAGTACTCAGCACAAAATGTTTATTATCGCAGTAATACTGCATCGTGACTTAAAGGGATACTTTAAACCTTTAAACTGTGGTAAGCTTCCCTTCATCTTACCAGCAACTAGATCTCCCTGCTCATCTCTCAGCTCAAATCTGAAAAGGGTCATCCTGCAGATTTGAGCTGGCTTTAGGGTTGTTGCTCAAATCATAGATTGTACTTTTGCATTTTCATATGCCTGCCACAACAGACACAGAGAGTATAAAAGCAGAGTGAGAAAGAGAGATCCACCTTTCGTCTCTCTTTCTCGAACTGAGATCAAATGGTAAAACTAAGCAGTACTGATCAAATATAAACCAAGATGTTGTTACTGTGTTGCCTATTTCTTGCTCCAAATGTTTAGGTTTTGAGATAGTGGTTTAGCAGCCGGCTGCCATATTGTTTCCTATTTTGAAATGGAGAACCTTGCATTACGTCACCCACCAACTGGAGCATTTATTTGTCCGGTGCAGGGCAGTGCCGCAGCCCTTTTCCCCTGTTTTCTCTGGTCATGGAGCACCAACTTTTGAAGTACTTGAGTCTTTCTACAGCATAGACACACCAGTTTTTTAAAAAGATTATCTTTCCAGTGGTGAAATACTTCTTTAATAATCGTGATAATATTGCATCATGGGGCCTTAAAAATAGAAGGTTGTTGCTAAAATCGGAAGATGACGTATGACT
The DNA here is from genome assembly GCF_006386435.1 of Epinephelus moara. Taxonomy (NCBI): domain Eukaryota; kingdom Metazoa; phylum Chordata; class Actinopteri; order Perciformes; family Serranidae; genus Epinephelus; species Epinephelus moara. The sequence goes on from NC_065515.1 coordinate 19,488,448, forward strand.
TGGAGGTTATCCTCCAAGCTTAAGCAGGTACACTATCATGATTATCATAGTAAGATAGCGAATCAACTTATCTTGTGTTGCCTATGTGAAGTGAACGGCTGTAATGAACCCAGTGAATTGCACCAAATCCCACCAACAGAAATGCACAATACACCAACTGTCTTTCTCCCTCGCTCTCCTCTTTACCGTCTCCTGGCCTCAGCACACCACAGAAAGGATAGACATGATACTGAGGTTCACTGTCTGAAATGCAGCATCAGGATGTGTTGAAAGTTTGCACCACCCACCAGCACTGGCCTCTAACACTGGACATCAAGGAAAATATAAATTCATAATTTCCTTGCCGGAAACTGTGATGTTCACAACTTTCAGTCAAAGAGTGGAAAAGTCCCCTTGGAAAAAATGAAAAGAATCACAGTGCTGCCCGGGGCAGTGTTTTGGTGCTGAGCTGAGGCGAGAGTGGCCGATGCTGGTAGACGGTGCTTCTCCTAAACGTCCTGTAACTCCATTTCAGACCTCGGCAACATATCTGTCCTTCCTTTGATAGACTGTGACCAGCATGTGGATGTGTGGCTACGCAGTGCAGCAGCCAAACAACGCCTCGTGACTACAACAACCAACAGCTGCAGCAGGAGGAGACGGTAAAAAACAGAGCTAGTGAAAGAGAGAGTCGCCATTTTGTGCTTATTGTTGTCTCGTTTGCGCTCTGATAAACAGTAGATTATCAAAGTAAGTGCCACATCACTGTTTTCCAATACTGTAGCTGCAATCTCCTTGCTATGGTTATGTATTAACATTGCCACTGACTATTAAACACACAACTATTCTGTGTTGAAGAAAGAATGTTTAGCGTTAAACAGGAAGTAAAACTGAGTAGAGGGGGGGGGCTTTAAGAATGACACATCTTCTATTTTTAAAAGTATTGAGGGGTTAAAAGTACACATTTCAAAGCTTTTAATTTTATTTAACCTTTAAAAGAATATTTATACTGTCAAAAAATATAACCCTTAGGAATATCTACGTATGCAAACCAAATAAGCCCTTGTGGTGTGACAGCCTCAAGGTTGAGAAGCTCAGCACTAAACCAAGGAGTGCTAACTGCGACTAGCCAGCAGCAACTGAGACTAGTTAGCTGGTTTCTAGTTGCTATCACTTGGTCAAGAGAAGGAATTCAAAATGTCCTGTTATTATGGTTTTTATCGATTATGCAGCCTAGGTCACAGCTCACCAGAGGAGATCACTTTGGGGATTTTTGGGGATACATTTGTCCTGAAAGCCAGACACAGACCAGCCATACTCTGACTGTAAAATAACATAATCTACCAATGTAAAATAACGCCTTTAAAAAAAGTACAACTACATTACAACCAAATCCTTCACTAATGAGAGAAGCAGCCGCAACAAGGAAATAGAAGATGCTGAATTATGAAAAATCAATGAATGAGCTGTACGCGAGAGCCCGGATATCATAGGCTGCTACTGTACATGCTGTATGTGCTTTTTTGAGCTGCACGAGATTACTATGCAAGAACAGTGAGCTTTCTTCCTTGAATCGACTTCAGAGCAGACTGTTTTCAGATGCCTCTCCAAGTTCTACCACATGCCATGATTAATTCAGCCGTAATGTATGTTAATGTATGTTAATCTGTGTCACTGATATGCTAATGAATACCTAACTCCCACAATCCAACTTGTCCATGGTGGCAACACACACTCGTTGAAGGAGGTGCCATGTTGAAATTCTGAGGAAGGATCGTCTGTACAAATTGTATTTATACAGTCGGCCTCTGCTGCTTTGTGAGTTGTTTGTGGCAAACATGAGGCTTTCCTTGAATGTTGTCCAGCGTTTCTGCAAAATTATCAAATGGAAAGACACCCAGCCTTCGGAATAACAAATGATATTAATATGAAATAAGTTGGCGTGTTTCATGTCATCTTTTTTTCTTTGTTTGGTTTTGTTGGAGTTCATCATACAGAAGAAAAATGTCAAAAAATTTTCTTAATAGTATGCTTACTCCTGGACTCCTGTAAAAATACACATTAGAAATAAGAAGGCTAATATGTTATTTAAAATTGGAGCTGTCATCATGCTTTTTAAAACAAAAGACACAAACACATAACTAAACATCTGATAAATCTGAGTTGTTTTTTAAATGCACAACATCCCCAAGCAATATGATCTCTATATTAACAGTAGATGGCACCAAGTCATCGTGATGTAAAGACTGAGATTTAACTTATTTTCAATCCAGTTCCACCACAAATAATCGGGTTATGGGGTGAAAGAGAAATACAATATATGTGGCCATCCATGGAATAATTCTCCTGTATTTTTGTATTTTTGTGTTTTCAACTTCCATATTTAGACATAAAGTCGTGAAATACCACTGCAGTTCATAGCTCATTTGAAAAAGAAAAAAAAACCTCTTTGCAATCAGATCACTGTGATACAGTTTTGGAGCATCCATGCTGATACTGTTATTATGCAGGTGATGTTTATTGCAGCTGAAAGCTTGTTGCTTATGTTGCTACATTTGTTGAGTGAGAGATGCTCTGTAGAAGGGTTGCAGAGTTGTTTATAACTACAGCAAAATACAATCACTGTAAAATACATTGCAGCACCAACTAGAAGAAATGTCAGGGACAGAGTGAAGGTTTGTTTGTCTGGAGATAACTCTCTTTGAACCCTGACCTGAAGGCTTCCCAGCTGCTGCTGCTACTTGCTGTACTTTAAGAGGCCTGAATGTCTTGATGGTATCTGGTCGACATTCTTCAGCTGTGATGCATGTTGTAAGCAGAGGAAAACCATGTTACATTGCTTTAATGCACTAAATATTTGTTGTGCCTTACCTTAAAGTTCATGGTCAAGTTACCTTGTCTCCAAGAGGACACCTGCATCCATGTAAAAATGACTTTGAAATTAATATTTTTCTGGCCAACACTTGACTGAATATTTTATGATTTCATTCCACTCTATTTGTCTTGGTTTGTGACAATCAAGCCATTGGAAAACAGTCATCAATTATTCACATTTGCTCAACAGGCTCATCAAAATTTATCAGAATGGTCAAATGACAAGACAGCTACTAATACAGGAAAAGAGCTGTTGAACATTTTGTTTTCATAATTAAGTTTTTGAAGACGACGTGAAAACATAATTAATGAGGACAAGATACAAGATGTTTGATAATGATATTGTTGGATCAGGGGCGCAATGAGCGTGGAAGAAATTATATGAGAGAGTGAAGTGTTCAAGGAGAAGATTGGAGTCATGTCTAGTTAACTTTCCAGCATATACACTGCATTACACAAACATAATTACAATTGTCTTGGTCTTTTTTAAAATCGACATACAGCATTTTACATGTTGTTCTAACTCCTTTAATGTCTTAAGTCATAGCTCCTATATTTAAATCTTTTTTTTATGTTAAAGCTTTTCAAAAAGAGAATGATTATTCTGCACCTGAACTGGTGCATTTCTTGGGCAGCATTAAATGTAATCAGGACTCATCATTGGTTTTGTGCTTTGCAATTTCTAATATAAGTGCAGAGGTTTAATTTGATAACAAAAGCTCCTTGCGAAATACTTAAATGACATTTAACTTTAACCTAATTTTCTATATGAAGATTTATATGCTTTATTGCACCTGTGTGTGTGATGCAATTTTCGTTTCATTTCTCTTCATCAACTTTATTTTTCCAAACTATTAATGATCAGGAAAACACAGCCTACATTCGCACTCATAAACACACTCTGGCCATTTGCTTAGTCAATGTTGTAAAAGATAATGACATGTTGAAAATAAATGAGCCCACTCATAATCATGCCTAATCTGCCATTGCAGCCCTTCTTGCGACAGACATTAATCACGCCTGCATCCAGTGGGATATTTTATTTGCAGTGCCTCAGGATAGGTAAGTGAGTGTAGACACTTCAGCCAGATCTGAGTTGCACTGACTATAATACAATGACCACTAATTGCTAATTATGAAATTCTCTGATGGGCAGAAGCACAGTGGGTTCATCCCATTATTGTTTATTCCTCATTATGTTGAGCTTTGTGCTAATGATTCCATTTTATTCACAGCACATACACTGAAGAGTTTACCTGCTGTCATGTGCAATATATACACTACGTTGGATATAGTCATTGCACATAGGTCAACACTGCACAAAAACAAAGCTTTAAAAGGACTGTTTTCAACTGCGCCATTTCAAAGTCTTAATTGAATTTAAACGATTGTTTGCTTAGAGGGCCATAAAGTCCCTCAACAAAATGTCTCTAGAATGGAGCCATAACATCAAATGAAGTCTTTAAAACAGTCAAGGAAACATAACAACAAATCTCTGAACAGCTCAACTGTAAAAACTAATTGGTATTGTTTGTGGAAAACTCTTCCACAAAGCAATTCGGCTTTGAATCAAGACGAGATTTAAGCAAATATATGGAATGTAATTTTACAGCTTAGTTGTGTTCCTGCAATTCCCAAATGGTCACCCTCCGGATAGACTAAAGATTGCACCGCAGCAGGGCCACTAATGACTCTAATAGTTTTGGCGTTGTGAAAATACTGCTCAGCAACCAGCACTGATCATACTACAGTATCTGAGCTTTTGAACATGCAGCGCAGGCAATTACTGCATATCGATGGTTAATACATGGAGTTTCGCAGTTGGTTCCTGCCACGTGTTTTTTTTTTTTTTTCCCTGAAAGGCTCAGAGGCCAATACGGCAGATCACCCTCGCAGGGACACTTTTCTGCACTACTGCTGCCAGATAGTATTATTACTAATGACTCCTAAACCTGTCATCAATTTCCATCAAAGCATCTGCTTGCTGCCCTTTACACATTATAGGTTCATGTAAAAGTCATTAACTGTGTTTAGATATAGAGAAGCACTAGTCAATAACATCAATGTGGGAGGGAGCCTCGTCTCGCTCAATCCCTCCTTGAAGTCGGCGTAGATCTCCCTGAATTTGTGCTTTTGTTAAAAATAATTTGTGTGTGGAAAATTATGTTTGTACCTCACTTTATGACAATCTTAAGGTACCCATGAGTATATAAATATGGTGGAAATTCATAAATTATGCTTCATAAAAGCAATAATTCTGCTACCCTGAACCCGCTAATGTGTCTTAAATTGACTTTGTCACTACACTGTGTAGTTACATAAGGACATTTGCAGTTCTGATGTTCTGGGGCAAGTGATTTCTTTGCAAGCATATGAGCCTCAGCTCATTTATTAAAGTAGGACACCCCTGCGCAGCCTTCCGCTCTGCAGTATTATTGTACAGTACAAGAAGCGTGACGTGACAAGAATAGCAATTTGTTCAAGGAGGCATTTTGCTCTGTGATTGACAGTAACTTCTTATTAGGTTTATTGCCTCATGGTTGTATGTGCTGTTTGTAGGGCATATAGCAAGTCTTTAAGGGAAACTCCTTCAGGCCAGATTTTGTCTTCCATTGTTGTTGTGTTAATAGAGCAGCCACTTACTAAGTTTGGGCAATTGTGTGGGTGTAGTCATGATTGGATGTATACATTGCCTTTTTGTTGTTTGTGCATTTTTGTTATTTTGTTTTGCTAATTCAGTGGTCTACCTCCGAAGAACAAGTGCGAGCTACTGCTCAGTCGGCACTGGCTGGTTGTTGGGCTAGTGGTAGCCAGTTGGAAAATCTAAACACAGCCTTACTTTAACACTCACTAGTATGAATTCAGCCAAGGAAAGAACACACCAATTTACAAACCGCTGTCTAAGATGTGTCCATCAACACTGATCAACATCCCCTTGAATTTAAATGTGAAGTATTTTCCTGTAATATTAAATGTTCATGACTGACTAAATATCAAAGTTAAAGTTTGGAAAAAAACATCCAGCTAGCAGCTAATGATGCTAACTCCATAAACAACAACAAAAAGCCTCGGGAATGGTGCTGACAGAGCTAAGAGTATTAACCAGGGGGGAAGCAGAGGATGGTCACTATGCTTCCACAACAACGCCAACCTGACATCAGCGGTAGCCACCACATGAGTGCAGTCCAAAGCAGCAGCAATGAGCACGTGCACGTGGACAGACTTACTTAAACAAACCACAGAGAAGCTCAGATTACAACGCACACACAGGGAGCGTGACTTCATTATCTACTCAGGATGCCATTACTCCTCTATATCTTTACCTAACAAATAATGGTGTGTTGCTATATTAACGCTCTGAATGTCGCGTACAGAACTTTTTATTAATTCTTATCAATAATTGAACACTAAAAATTTCTGTGCTGTGTGCATGCAGTTTCATCCGATTTGATCGACAGTGGCATAAGCAAACAACCCCACAGCTGTCATCAGATTCTGATTCATGTTTTGCTAAATCCTGATTGGTGCATCTGAGTGTGTGACATCATCTATATCCAACTGATGCCCACCCATAGAGAGGAAAAAACAGAAATACAGAAATCTTTCATATGAATTTACCAAACCTCGGCAGATAATAGTGTGTTCTTGTAGGTCACTAATAGTAAAAAGCAGTCTGAGAAAGTAGGTTTTCAGGGCATTTAAATTCTGGAGTGAGTAGGCACAGAGGTGAATGAATGTGAATGAAGGTGCATGTTTGCCCATTCAGCTCTCCACACAGCTCTGTGCCGTAGCTTTAAGTCTGCTGAATGACGCATCAGTGATAAGGTTTCTAGGTCTGTATTTGGATTACATTGTGACCAAATCCAATTATAAAGTGAATTTCTTAAGAGCTTATGTGTGAAGAGCGTTGAGATGATCACTTGTCCGATGTACAGGTACAGACCAAAGCTACAGTGCGTGCATAGCCCTTTCAAAAAACCCCATGGGACTGTCTCAATCAATTTAGTTTCACCTGACCTATTTATTGCATTCAAATGACTAGGGAATAAAGCTAATTTAAATACTGAAGAGTTGATGTTTGTTTCACCCTTAGCTATTGAGTGGGTCTTAAATTATACATCTGTGGTTGTGGTGGCTCTCGGTTGTCAAGGAAATATATCTACCATCATTGGTCAAGGTAGGGTCAGAAGGCTCTCTTTGCAACATCTACACACCAGTCCAATTGATACATGTTTGTGCATGTGGTAATCATTTCTATGCAAAAACATTTGCTGCAGAAATCATGGTCAGAGCCCTGTCTGTATGGCATTCATCATGCTTTTTGAATTTTTACAGTTTGAAGTTGCACTCTCGTAGTTTATAGATGTTATTGAGAGTAGAATAAGCTCTTTTTAATTTGTCTGAACTTGACTGAAAGTGGCTAACAATTATTTCATGTGGCATTTACAGCACAGTGAGATACAGTATCTCATATTATCTGTCCATCCATCATTCCTTTTTTATGTATTTGCTTGAGGGTAAAGAATGAAAAAGAACAGAATTCAATTGCAGTTGGACTTTTCAGGTTTTCATCACTTTGTGTTCTCGAGGAGTCGTTCTTGTATCAAGTTTTGCAATGGCCATAACTTGATTGAATTCCTGCCATCAGCTCAACTATTATATTCCAAAACACCTCTGTTCTTCTATACTTCTTCATTTCTGACATTCCAATTATCTTTGCATCAATCATTAAAATCTATTAACATTTCATGTGTTTTTTTTATGGATTATATGCTGCAGTTCTCATCTTAATGCTGAAAGGATTTTTTTTCTGACTGAATAAAAATTTTACTGCTCATTATATTTGATTCTGTATGTCACTATATCAGGCAACATCCAAATGGACTCACATACACTTTCCTCTTACTCGCGATTGTAGCAGTATCTGGTATTTTATGGTACGCAGTTTTAATTAAAATTTAAGGTATTTTTCTCCTTTTTGTACAAGTTGGAGGATATAAACTAACACTGCAGTTTTGTCTGAAGGTTGTATGTGAGCTATGCGGTACTTTTTTATGGTCTGATTTAACATATCTGCAGCATTAAATCTAGAGGCATTGCGGAATAGATCCTATATAATACACTAAATACCACAGTGTTAAGATAATTAAATAAATTAATTCTTGTAGCCCTTGTAGTCAAAAAGGCTGTAAATAAAATAATGATTCTGCTGTTTATTTTCTCAGTTTGTTGTTTTGTTGATAAAATTTTAAAGTTAGTGAAGTTTTTAAATGTCTTTTTTTTTTGTCCGACCAGCAGTCCAAAACTCAAAAACATAAAATTCACAATGAAAATAAACAGAGAAAAGCAGAATATCGTCACATTTAAGAAGCTGTAACTAAAGAATGTTTGTCATTTTTGATTTAAAATGACTTAATAATCAATTATAAATACATTTGCCAGTTTCTATTCTATTGACTCTGTGGTTTAATTAACTAAGCATTGCATCTCTTGTGTAAATATATTTAACCGATGCAATCCCTTTGTTGATATTATGCATTAGTGTGACTGTGTGCCAAATATCTTTCACCATCTCATAATTTAATACTTACAGATTGACTACGTTCACTTGCATGCACTGCAGGATTTACCAGACACACTGATGCCATTGTATGACAGGGAAATGTTTGTCCTTATTCCTTCTGAAGCTGTCACTCTCTGGGTTACTTTACAGAGAAACCCCATGGTAAGATTCATTACAGCCAGGAAGGGGATCAGTGCTGAATAACTTGCTCATGGTGGCTTTTAAAGGCCTCCAACCTCCGCAACAACAGGAACCTGAAACTCTATACCATATCCATTAAGTGCATAACTTAGCGTGGACAACACCTCCACTGAATGAACTCGATAGGATTGTATTTGTCAGCAGAGGATCAGTGTCGGGGTTAGACTTGGGTCTGATTTCCAGTGTCGTGTAGATTTGAAGTTTTTTGAAGATTTTTCGTGACAAACTCACAAAGGTCAGAGGTAAATTCTCCAACAGTGGGCCTTTTAGTGGCTCAAATCCATAAAGGGGAGGTCACAATTTAAATCTTAGAACTATGACACAAGATATTACAATGAGGAAACAGATCTGTCGCTGGTGTATCCAGTATAGTTTGGTTGCGCACTTGCTGCTTTTTCCACATGATACCCCTGGTGGAATGTAGCTAAGTACATTTACTGAAGTATTGTACGTATATACTTTAATAATACATTACTATAGACTGAATCACCATAACGTTGCCTGAACAACAACAATCACTTTCAGGTAGACAACTGGCAGTTGATTTTAATAGAGGGGATATGTGATATCGGCAAACATGTTTATTTCTGTCATCATTTTCAGCTGTACCTGTAACATTTTAGGACCTATAGTTAAACAGGGTGGTCCAATCTATCTGACCTTTCTGCTGTGCTTATTTTATGTGTTATGTTGCTTTGCTATAGTCTTTGATAAACCAAATCTACCGCCATAGAAGCTAAGCAATGTACTGCTGTGGAAGGAGGCTGCAGCAAAATGTATTTTAGCCACCTAAAAGACCTACAGAAAAGAACAATATCAGTTCAAATGTGGACTATATTCTGCATATTTTCGTCACTTTACATTACATGGTAACCAATCGAGGCAGTTGTAGACCAGTAATTTCTGTGTTCTCCATATAATAAAATAACTGTTTCCGTCAATGTAGTTTAGTGGCTTTGAGATAACAGCTTCAGTTCCCTGTCAGAAAAGGCTATTTAACGGCAAGGTAAAGCAGCGAAAATATCCCAAACTAATTTTTTAAGTGGGCCTTTTAGGTGACTGAATAATTCAGGCAGCATTTGTTTCAACTAAATAAACTTTGTGATTTGGTCTATTGATTAAACTTTCAGAAGCGATGATAAGTAATTAAAATCAACTCCACCTTAAGCAGCCACATTAAAATGTTGCTTGAAACAAATCAACAGTGTTGAAACGGTTATTTTTGAAATGTAATCGGTTACAGATTACTTGTTACCCTGTAAAAAATGTAATAAGTCATGTAACTATGTAAATACTTAAGTTAAAGTAATGTAATGTATTATACTTGATTACTTTTTGATTACTTTTCTGACAAATGTTTTAAACTGGGCAATAAAGCCAAAATTACAAGTGCATAAATGTCCCACTGGCTTTGATGAGCTGTGTTGTCAAAATACTCCAAAGGACAACATTCCTGCACAGTGAAACTATATAAAATAACAGAAAGCGTGTTATATTGTACATAATAAGCTTTCTACCAAAAAGAGATATATTCGGATACAACCCATTTGTGATCACCAGCATTAAAATTAGTAACTGTGATTTATTTACATATTTTTTTTCTCAGTAACTCTGATTCCGATTACATTTTTTTTGTGATCTAATTACATAACTCTGTTACATGTAACTAGTTACTCCCCAACACTGCAAATCAATAACATCTTAATTATTGCAACACTGGCAGGGGGCGTTCTTCATATTGAGTACTTTTACTTCTGATACTGAAAGTACATTTTCTGATAATACTTACACTCTTTATGTAAGTAATATTCTCAGTTTACTTAGTTTCCTGTGGGATTGCTACTTTTACTTTACTTTAGTGACACTTTTTCAGAGTACTTCTTCCACTGCTGCATGATACCACAGCTTCATTTAAGTGAAAGAAATGAGGGTCTCAGTTGAAAGAGATAATACATCCACATGCTGTAACAATTTTTTTTTATATTAGTACTTGCAGGTGAGAAAGTCTCACTCATGTTATTAGGCTTTCATTTGATCACTTGCTGCCTTTCATTTTCTCACATACATACTTTCAGACACATACCTGCACTCTCCCTCACTGGCTCCTGCAGCTGACATAGTGCATAAAAGAAAGGCCACAGAGGCCGTTATCTGAAAAGAAACAGATTACAAAGTGTAGCTTTTCACAGATACAAATACATTTAAACAGTTCTGAAATTAAGTTAAAAGAAAAAATGACTGAGAGCGAAAGAAGGTCCTTGGAAAAAATAATGCGCTGTATTTTTACTCACTGTATTTTTTTATGTAATGAAAAAAAAAATGTCTCCGTGCCAGTCAAAGAGATTGATTTCCATGTTCACAGGGGGGTCAGCTTTCATATCAAAGACGCTGAGATGTGATTTTGATTATGACTGCTTCAGTGCCACCCTACTGAGATGATGTTTTTGGTTGCTGTCTCAGTCATATTTGAAATTGCTTAAACAACAAAATGAACTGACAGACAAACAGACAGGCAGACATTCAAGAGAGCAGATAAAGGAGTAAAACCAATTTCTTAATTAGCTGCCTTTCATGTGTAACTTCAGTTAATAAGTGCCTGTATGGTATTCAGAGTTTGCAAAAGTTCTCATGTCACTGTAGAGCAATTGTAGTGTTTATGGGAATAATGAAAGGGCAGTGGTATTCTTAGTTTCCTCTTTTGTATCGCAACAGAGACCTCTCAATGCTTCTGTGAAGACATCCAATTAAAATCAGAAAATATGGCCTTTGAGCTGGAGGTTACTGCTCCCAATGGTATTCTACAAACAATATATTCATGGACAAATGTCTGTCGATGGAAATAAATATCCTTCACAGTGTTAGGCAAATTCACTGGCTTTGTGTGTGTGACTCCAAATAATGGCAGACCTGATTGCAACTGAGTATTTTCTTCTGTGTTGTGGTTGTAGAGTTTGATATGGTAGCAACATAATACTTTGATGAAGAGCCAGTTCACAATTACAGGTGGCAATCTGTCAGTTTTGTGGTCCAGAAGAGATGAGTTGCTAAAGCTTTTTATACTGTAGAGCAGTAAAACTGTGGTTGATGAGGAGAAGTGTACAAATCCACAACTGCATGAATGTATTCCAGTGCGGTCTATGATTAACTTCCTTCCCAAGATTCATGGCTTCAGTTGTGTGTATAATTAATCACCTCAAATTAAATTCATGGTGATGAAGTCATAATGAGATTGATCATTTGAAAAAGTGAGGTCGCTGTGGTCACTGTAAATCAGCAGAGCTGTCACAAATATCTCAGTCATAATGGTTATGGTTAAATACAAGGGGTGCTCCAACAGTAAACTGACCGACATTTGGTCTGCGAATGCTTTACACCTTGTATGAATTAGTTCAGCTTTGCCTCCATGCCTGTAATTACTGCCCCCATCTGAATGGGCTTAGCAGGCTAGTGTGAAGGAGTCCCAGTGGGGCCCAGCGTGGGTCCTTTCAGCTTTGTATATTCCAGCCGTGCCATTTCAAAAAAATTTATTACCGCCTTGCAGCTCTGGTAAATGTCATGCCATTCTCTCCTGTGTGGGAGGAATTGCAGCCATGGCGGTGGTCAAAGAACCCCAGCCCTAAAACCAACAGGAGACCGGGCATTTTGAGAAATAGGAATAGATGAGCAAACAATGCATCTTGTTCTTTTTTTCTTGACTTTACTTTTTTTTTAAAATGAGAGAGAGGAAGAGAGAGATTACAATAAAATGGAACAGATGTAACAGAGTTTGTTCAATTTATGCACAGAAGACTGGCAGTAATAATAGTTCTGCATTGCCATAGAATGTGAAGTGTGCATGTGGCCTTCTTTATGAGGTAGCAACTCTGTGAAGTCAGTTTTATAGTACTGTACATCAACCCTGTCTCCTAGAAACTACATTTATATCCTGCTCATTTGTTTTGCCAAAAAGTTCTGAAGAAACATAAATGCTGCCTGGATTATGTTCACTATCAGTGGGGTTTTTTTTTTTGCACGTGCTACATTATCGTACTGCAGTAAAGCTGTAGGGAAATAGTTGAGGTGCAGTGAGCAGAAGGTTAGGTTTAGGCCACTGTCTCTTTGGCTTTTGGTTTTCAGTAGCTTTTTCAATTTGTACTTAACTATAACTAAATGGTTAACTAAAAAATATAATCAGAATTACTGCACACATTATATTTTTGGGTTATTTTTTAGATACTTAAAGGGAAATTTCAGTTTATTTCAACCTGTCTCCTATCGCCCTAAATTTGTTTCAAGTGACTAGTGACATAGAAATAATAGTTAGCATGTTAGCCGTTAGCCTAGATACAGCCGTAGCGTCAGACCTGTTAAAACGTAAGTGAAAGGGCATACTCTTCAAGTGCAAAGTTAGTCCACTAAACAAGCTTTTTTCCACAAAGACCGCCTCATATTGTTAGGATAAATGTCAGAGAACATATAGAAAACGACATGTAAACGTGTTGTCTTACCTTACCGGTGTGGTGCCATGTTTGTTTACCATTTAGCGCTGCTTTCCAAAGCGCGGCCGAAATATCGCGAGAACAAGCAGCGATCTCATACCGTGCCTGAAATCTCGCGAGCCAGTCAAGAAAAGAGGGTTACAAAATCATAAAATCCTTGCAATGTTTAAGTTCCTACAAACAGATAATCAAAATATGTTGCTACCAAAAGTGTTTAATTTGTCTTTAGTATGAACATTTTATGACTTTGAATATCTTCATTCAAAATGTTATCCAGTAGTGGAGATAAAAAATGTAATTGGACGGCATTACTTTTCTCTCAAAACACAATGTATTGGCTGGAATATAAGATGATTCTCCTTTTCCAACACCTGACTTTGGAAAAAGACATTTTGAAGGTACAAAAAAAGTTTCACATTAGTTTTGTTAGGAAAGATTCTGTGAGATACTGTTGGTCCAAGGAGAAGATAATCCTCGTCCCTGAAGCGTTTTCTCTCGTTAGGGAAAATGATATACTTTGCCAGAACATAAACCCCACATTTGTTTGTGTAGTCAGTCAGTCACACACTCGCGCTCTTCTGTCAGGCTCTTGAAAGTGGTCAGAATAATTTTCCCTGTCTGTAGGTGTTTTTTTTGTGTGTTTGTTTGTTTGTTTGTTTGTTTTCGAGCCCCTCATCATCTGTGACACTGGCAATTCTTGGCAGTTTGACAGATGATTTGGTCCCTTGTCTGTGTCTGCAGGAAAGATGTCAGAAGGCAATTTTCACTTTTAACAGGGATTTATTTCCTCCAAAACACAATATGTGAGCCGTCAGAAACTCCTGTAGGTGGCACTCGGCTAACTTAACACTCTTAGGGCCGGTTAACTCAAACAGACACATCATAAACTGACTTGAAAGAAGTGCAGAGTTGCTGCAGGTAGCTGCAAAAATGTATGCTCATGCATACTTCCCACAAAAATGCTTGTCACATTTTGTGTCATGCTTTAATGTCAATACGTTTACCTAACTTGGTTGTGATTGTCTTGAATGACAGTTACACATAATGGGCCGGTAGGAGACAGACTTTTCATGCACTGATCAGGAGTAGCGCTCCTTATTTTTTTGTTTTCCAATGAATCACGGGACCTGCAGTTTATTTTTTGACCACCTGTTCCTACCCGCAGCAAAGTTAAAACCGCTGGCTCCCGCAAGATTTGTGTTGGGTACTGTGAGATCCCACTGCAGTCCTCTACTACAGACCTGCTGGTTGTAACTAAAAACTCGCTAGCCTAGCAATATTAAGGCTTCAAACAACCCAGAATGCACTGGTAAACCCCCAGTTAAAAACAAATGTTAATGTTGGAAATATATAAATGTCTATACCTTAAATAACTAACTAGTTATTTGAGGTAACTAACTAGTTTGACTTCACTTTGACTTTCCTGTGTCCTGTTGTTTGAACAGATAGCTAAACACTAATCAAAGAGTTGATTTTCTGAGATTTTTAGAGGAGTTTGAGTTTTGGTCATTATCAAAGGTGCCCCATAAAAGAGCTTTTAAGGTTGGCTTAGCTCTGCGGATGATCTATGTGTTTATGTCATGGCACACTGAGCCTGAGGAATGACTTGGAACTAGAATGAATGATCTGTTTATATAAAGACAAAAAAAACAACACCAGATTGCCAGAGGTAATTGCAGCTCTTTGACTGCTTCGTAATTTCCAAGCACATAAAAACGATGTGTTTCAAAACTCAAACAACAAAAAGCAACACAGACATAGTCTTTTTTCACAAGTGTTAGATATCAATATTGGTCAAACATCATTAAAAATAAAGCTCAAAGTTATGTGTTCCAGTCAGGAGAAATAAATCAGAGAGATCAAATGAATCATCTTTCTATGCCAAGGCAATTAGCGAAGCAAGGAGGTATCCCATGTGCCAAAGGATTCAGAGTGTGTATTTTTACTTAAAAGTGAACATTCATCATATCACAGCTTGGTTTCCTGATCAGCTTAAAGTGTCCCGTAGGTGATTCTTCTTTAAAGACATTAATCATGGATGCTTATTACACATGACCTGCTGATACCAGGTTTCTCCATTTATCTCAGGAAGGAAGACTCCCCTTGTGTGCGGTCAAATACTTACACCTGATCCCTGTGAACCCCAACAACATCCCCCTCCTCCTCCCCCAGATGAGGAGAAAAACTGGGTTGGGTGAAAAATGCTGCTTCGTGTCTCATTTCTATGGCAAAACGTTTAACGTTAGAAAATATAACATTTGACGAATTACATCACTGAGAACAAAATGAAAAAACAAACACATTTAACATTTACCATGAGAACAACATTAAATTAAATGTCTTTGTATGAATTGCTGTCTGTGTTTCTACCACATTCAGCTTATTTTTATACCAAGTAAATCGCTGTTGCCACTGCCTGAGAAAACATTGTTTTCCAGGAAATATCATCACTATAAGTGTTTACTATCATAGATGTCAATGTTTCTTACTATGTCAAGTTAATATTGACAAACATAATTCAGGTTTAAAATACATGTACAGGGATAGTTTAGCTAACTGTGTAAGTTACTTTATTTACAAATTAATGAAGGTACATAATGTGGATTTGAATGCAGTTCTTTTGAAAGTATGAAAATACATCATCCATAGGGATGGGTATCATAAAGATTTTATCAATACTACTACATGTATCAGTACTCATCATCGATTCATAACTTTATCGGTACTTTTATCGGTTCTTTTTTATATTTAAATAATTGCTTTTTAGAAAATATGTTGATTTAAAAAGAATAAATTCAGAACAGGATTATTGAATATTTTAGATGAAACAAATTGTTGTTTCTAGAGCAGCAACAGTCATTTTTACAACAGCAAAGTCACTATATAAATAATATTCCTGACATTACACTACTGAGTGAAGTTTAGTATTTATCAGTCAGTCTCCTGTCCTCCTGTCCTGCTCCCTGTCTGATGATGTGATTCACTGTGTGCCAGTAACATTAGTGCTGGTAGAGAGAGGCGGGGCTGTTAGTCTCAGCCAGCAGCTTACTTTAAAGGTATCTGCACAATTTTAAGATAAGTGTCAAACTAAGTTAGTCTACATACACACAGCTGTCATTTGAGCTAATTAGTAACAATTCGCTTTCAACCAACCTAGCGTGCTGTCTAAACTAGCGTGTAAGACATAACGTTAGTGTCGGTGGATGAGCATATTGAATATTGCTGGCTACATGTTTACATGTTCATGCTTGCTGAACACATGTATTGATAAAGTATTGGCTTCTTACTCACTAAGGGTTAATTACACTTACAGTAACGAGTGCAGCTGCCGTCAACTTGAGTAATTTTCGAGTTATCTTCACTTCGTTTCCACCGTGGCTGCTCAGCTGTTCACCGGTTACATTGTCGTTTAGGTTTGTGTGTGTGTGTGTGTGTGTGTGTGAGTGGAGGAGGTCGGCCCCAGCAGAGGCTGCAGGATGATAATGAATTAAACCAAAACGTGTACAAGTACCGATAAAAGAACCGATACTGTCAGATAGAGATGCACCGATCCAGCTTTTTCAATTTCGATACCGATCCCGATGCGGATGCTTTGAGTATCAGCCGATACCGATCCGATACCATGGTTGACCTAAAAAGCTATATACCTTTACATGTAGAACAGAAAAGACTAGAGGCATCAGGCATTGATGACTACACAGTTCTTTCCGAAGATAAAATGAAATAAGATGAAACAGATTAATGCAATGATGAACTATTTATAACAAAAATAAACAACTGTACAACAGCAGTTGAAATAGTGTGAAATACCTTCACACAGCAGATTCTCTCCTTTGCTCCATGACGTATGACGTAGCTCGTGTTGCAATCGATGGTTGCATTTTCCGATACCCGAGCCATCTGTTTTGATGATATCGGGGCCGTTATTCGATCTAGATATTGGATCGGTGCATCCCTACCATCAGAGCTTATTAATACTACGGTCTTTGATAATTTAGCCCCGGGTTTCGGTACCCATCCCTAATAATCCATAATGAGGAATTTAACAGGTTATACTTGTTAGCCTAGCATTAAAATTACTAACATCTATAAAAAAAAACAAAAAAACAACCTAATAATAACACAACACTGTGGTTTTAAAATACTGATTGATCTGTTTAAGCAATACTGTAGAGGTGTGTAGAGATAGATCATATACATTAATATAATGTATAATGTCCTTGCTTTATTAGGTTGCAACATTTTTTGTAAAGTATATTATGTGGTTTAGTCAGACTTTCAGTTTTTATCCATCAGATCTCCAGAATTCTAGCTACCCTTTTCAAATAACATGAATTCAGACCTGCATGCAGAGACTTAACAAAATGTATCAGTGACTCTGTTTTACTTTGGTGATGCAGGAAAAATAGAGAAATACCCTAAAGCAAAATGATACATCCTCTTACTTCCTCAAGAATATGTCCTCTTAGAATTACAAAGTAAATAGTTTTGCAGTAATAATTAAGTATAGAGATGATACACATTTGAATACAACAGATAGTACATTTGTTATAATATTTCATTTTTGCTGAGACAGAGAAGTGATTGTTTTCCAGCTCTATGGTGGACAGAATGACAGAAACTCATCACAGTGTACTGGAATCTAATAACCCCTGAATGTGAGTCCTTGAGAACTCCCATAGAGTTAAATCAGCGGCTCTCTGACACAACAAACTGTACTGTTTACTGCAGGGCTGTTTTACTTGATTGCATTATTTCATAAGGTGTTCCAGCTGCTAACTCCTGTAATTCTATTGTCTTATGTGATTAATGGGATATTAAAAGTAAAAGTCCTCTTATGGCTTTTGAAATGACACTGGTGAGAAGGCACTGCTGAGGATCCCAGTCACTCTTCCAGCCTGCTGGCTTGAGTTGTCTGCATCTCCAAGCTTTAGGACATAGAGCTACCAGGCAAACAGTGTGTCTGTTTCAGAGGCTTGTATACAGGGAGGGTGAAACAAAGGTTATGGGAGCTCGTCAATATTTTACAGGGGAACCCCTCCCCTGCCATAATTAGACAGATTACCTGTTAGCCATGCTCCCGTGTGCAGAAATGTTTTAAACTGTTCTATCCTCCAGGCAAATGGAAAGGAAAGTCAAAAAGAATTACACGGTGTCCGAGCAACAGTGAATGCGCTATTAATGGCCACAGCCAACGAAAAGAGAGCAAAAAAAAAAGAGAGAGAGAGAGTAACTTTCTCATGTCGACTAGTGATTAATTTTTAACTGGTTTGGAGTACAAAAGGTTTGGTTAAAAATTTAAAGGCCTTGTGGCTGACAGTGGCAGTCAGATGTCGAGACAGTTCAATCACTACTACGCAGGCTGTTTGTGTGCCGTCGCTCCACATGGGGCTCACAAATAGTGTTTATCATTTACATCTACAGTACAATACGCTGTAATACAATACAATAACAGATGCTACTGAGACTTCAGAAACAAACAGGTTTCCATGTGTAAAGTTACAGCAGTACTATCAGCTGTCAGCTCTCTGTTACAACTGAAACATAACCCACCAAAACAGGCAGGCAACATATGATATGCTGCTGTTGCACACATTAAGATTTGCATGTTTGATTTATTCCCAATCTCACCTGCACTTTTTAGCGTTCACACTAATTTACTATTGAGGATTTTCCTAAAAACAAATGTGTAGACTCATACAGACGTAATCCCTCTCAATCATCACTTTTTAAAGGTTGTTTCTTTGGCCTTTTGCCTTTATATGATAGGACAGATTAAGTGTGAAAGGGACCACGCGCAGGAACCAAACCTGAGCCACTGTGGCAACGACACAACCTTAGAACATGGGGCACCCATTCTACCAGGTGAGCTACTGGGCGCCCTGATGATGTATTTTCCTGCAGATACTCTGCCCTCTGCCTGTATTTTCTTATTTTCTGTGCTCTGGACATTTATGTGCATGTACCACCACAGCACTCAGGTGAGGTCTGGGCTTTACAAAAAGGTAGCGACCAGGTGCCAGAACATAAGCAGCAAACATCAAAGAGACACACCACTGAAAAAATGGAAATACAGTGAGGTGAAAGGCCAAACGAGAGTGAATCTGGGGTTCACTTTCACTTTCGCTGGCAAGCATGTTTACAAATGGTAACCGACAATCCTGCATAGTATACCTATAAGCATACATGCAGTCTTTTCTCCATAATTTAGTCTTTCTTTTCTATTTATTTTATCCACTTATCTGGTAGAACATTGGGTCATGGAGTTCACTGCATTTCATAACCCTGCAGAAGCGCTGCCTTTTTAAACAGAGGACTCACCTAAGGGACACTTACTGTGTATTATTTGTGATATGAACAATGCTTACTTTCAGTGGAAATCCTTTGGCACATGGGATGCCTCCTTGTTTTCCAGCTCTTTTATATCAAATGATTCCAATGATTTACTGATGGGGTTTAGAAAATGGTGATTTTAATGACCAGTACTTTTACATTTCTTGACCACAGGCTCTTTAACATGCTGATAAACAAACAGCAATTCACATTTCATTGGTCTTGTGCAAACACAGTTTTCCTTTGCACCAATGCAATGTTGTCATTTCCTAGTCCTACAAATCCATTCTTACTTTAGCCAACAGCAACCAATGATGTTATTTTATGCTTGAAATTACATGTCTGTGCTTCTTTGATCTTCTTTTATCACTGTTTACTGTGTGGTAAAAAAAAAAATCTGTAACTGTCTGAGTCTGTTTTTATAAAGTAAGTGTAGCCTTGCCTTTTACAGCTATTTAAACTTTTAAACTTCAACTTCAAAAATCGACATCTTTGTTGCAGCAGGCGAGTGTCTGCACAGATGTTTGTATTTCCGCTTCTTTTGATATATTTCAATATGAGCAGTTTTCTGACCTATGTAAAGATCATAGAACATTATCAGTCAGTTCTATTTTATTTATAAAGCCCAATATCACAAATCACAATTTGCCTCACAGGGCTTTACAGCACACAGCATCCCTCTGTCCTTTGGACCCTCACAGCAGATAAGGAAGAACTCCCCCCAAAAAAACTTTAACAGAAAACGGAAAAACAGAATGGAAAAAAAAGGTAGAAACCTCAGGCAGAGCAACTGAGGAGGGATCCCTCTTCCAGGACGGAGAGACGTGCAATAGATGTCGTACAGAACAGATCAACATAATACATTAACAGTAATCTGTATGACAAAATGAGACATAAAGAGCGACAGAGCCAGAGAGAGATGCAGGACAGACAGTGATGAGAATAGCTACAATAACATTAATTTTAGTAATAATATTATAATAATAATAACAGTAATAGTGGTACAATATGTTGAAAGTACATTTTAATATTTGATAGTATATGTATGTGACAATAATAACCATATATGTATAATAACAGTAGAAGTATGACAAGTATAATAGCAGTAGTAAGAGGCATCAGGCAGGACCGCAGCAGCAGTACAACCATGATCCAGGCATAGCTGCGATACGAGTTAACCTGTGAGACGGTGGAGTACAAAAGCTCCGGCGCAGAAGCCGAGTTAGTGACATGCAGTAGAGCCGAGTTAGCGAGAGTAAGTAACAGGACACGAATGTTAGCAAGTGAAGAAGAACCAACTTTTCAGAAACTAAGGAGAGAGAGAGAGAGGAGGAGAGAATGGGCTTGGTGTATTATAGGAGGGCCCCGGCAGACTAGGCCTATGTCAGCCTAACTAGGGGCTGGTCCAAGGCAAGCCTGAGCCAGCCCTAACTATAAGCTTTATCAAAAAGGAACATCTTAAATCTAGTCTTAAATGTGGAGACCGTGTCTGCCTCCCGGACCGAAACAGGAAGAAGATTTCACAGATCATTGATCATTTTAGATAGCACACACTGTGAGGTGTTAGACTTCCTGCCTTAGTGCCCAAGTCATGTTATTGTTGCATGGTAACGCATTTTGAAAACAGTCCTTGTTGGTGTGTTTAAGTATGCATCAATGTCTGAGATATAAAAGTTGTGAGAGATGAGAGTTGTATAATGACATCTCAGGTGCTTTCCACTGAATGCACTGTCAGTCCATTATTGTTAACCAATGTAAGGGATTTATGGGCACCCTCCTGGTGCTTTGTAAATGCTCTCTTTTGATCAGCTATTAAAAATTCAAAAAGCCTGTTAGATGAAATGATGTACATAACTTTATGTTGGGAGTTCAGTTTCAAAGTGCGCTGAAAACATACAGTACATTAAATTAATTAATTTTACCTGTGAAAACATGGATCATACTTGACAGCTATCTTTTGTTAACTGAACCTTTTTTTTTTTTAGCCGTCTGTCTTTAGTCAAACTGAGTTCTTTGGGCGGTAGGGAATGAAGCAATTATGAGGTTCACCCTTCTTAAAATGTTCCATAAACGCCATTTAATATACTGCATTATATGAAGTGAAAAGTATTTCCCTCATACAGTGCTGGAGTAATTAATCGCTTCCTACTTTTCCAATGTAATCACTGCTATATTTAAACCATGTACAGTCTGTATAATGTTTCCCCTGTGGACAGCAGGACCATCTGTGTTGTCATTTTTTTTTACTGATGACACCAGTGCTTCAGCTGCACAATGTTTCTAAACTCGGCCCAGGCTGGATGCAATTGCCTAGCTTGTCTTTTGTCTGTTTTCTTTTCACCACATCTCCTTGTTCTCAGTGGTGATCACTTACGGTACCTCACATTGGGGCAGATGTTTTCCTGTCTGTTTTCCAGATTGCGAGGCGTAGTAGCCAAATGAAGGTGTGTCCATATTGTTCAAGTTTGTAAAATATGTGTCACTGCGTGGCAGCAGAGGAGCATGGTGGCATCACGCTGTGGTGGATGCTGCTGATGGATGCTTCTCTGCAGCAGGCCCTGAAAAGGTTGTGAAGGTAAAGGGTAACATGAAAGCAACAAAATACAGAAGCATGGAGGAAAACCGGCTGCAGTCTGTCGGAAAAAGTGCAAATTGGGAGACAGCTTATTTGGTAACAATATGACAGACATGAGAAATAGCTTGAAAACACCACTATTAATGTCTTTAGGTGGCCAAGTCAGAGCTCTGACCTTTGACGAATTGAGGCGGGACTTTTAAAAACCCTATTATATTCCATGCAATCTAAAATTATAAAACATAAGACATTTTAAAGTGGGTTGAACTCTTTAGTATTAACTTGTATGTGATCATGTGTACATGTGCCCTTCATATAGCATAATTAAGTTTTAATCTGTAATGCTGCTGGCTCGCTGCAGTAGGGGCAAATTAACCCTTGCCAATTAGACTTAGTATAGATAAGGCTCAGATATTTAAATCTCCAAACAGGGATTTCTGTCATCTTATATTCATCGTGCACTGACACCGGGCCCCTGCCTCGGGTGTTTTGATTGAATTTTATGGAGGTCAATTGTTAATGGCAGGAGGGGTTTTAAAAATAAAAGTACGAGTGAAATCCTGATGCAATATTTCATCTTGCGAAGGCCAGATAAAGCCTAATGAAAAGCGAATGCATCGCTGTACACTGTGCTGCTCGAATGGCAGCTGCACGCCTCCACACTTAGTCCATCAGTATGCAAAGCATTGGACAAGAGGCTCTAGAATCACAAGTCTTGTGGGACTCCACCACAGAAGGGTTGAGGACATGCAAGTACCTTTCTCACATTTAACTAAACCATTCCTTTTCTCAGAGCACGGAGAAAGGGGGAATTGCGTAAAGAGATGTCAGATCCAAAGAAAGGCAACGAGATATGCAATGTCACCGCCAGGCTATCAGGAGACTCTTTCTTTTTAATCAAAGGCCCCCATCATAATGTCCACAAGCCCGTTCATTTGCAGTGGTCTGTGCAGAGAGTTGCAAAACTGCTGGCATACTGAAAGCTCTCGCTCTCTCCCTGCTGCGATTCTCTGTAGATCATCTTTGATTGACCCAATTAGGCGAGTCCACCGGGTGATGCTTGCTGCTTATTAGTGTTTCACATTGGCTTAATCATTGGATGCAGTACGTGAATGAGGTGCAGAGCAACCTGGCAGAGGGCTGACACCGGCCTCCTTTAAAGTGCAAATGAAACCAAATGATGGTAACCTGTGGTAACTCCAACAGCTGCTTTGAGTGCTTATCAAAACCAGTCTTAATACAATTTAGTAGGTCACTGGTTAGGAGAAATATTTAAGAAACCTTTTAAAGTACAGTAGGGCTATTGCTTGACACTCATTATATTAATTCTCAAGCAAGCAAACCAATCTAATTTTCTCCCCGGTGACAGTTTTAAGTGTGTGTCAGCTAACGTTTTTGCACATTATTTAAAATCCCCTGCATTTGTGACATTCTTTCAAGACATAATGAAGCAATATTTTATGAGATGAGCTGCAGAGGAGTGGGATGTGAAAGAAGCGAGCAGCAGAGCATTGTGCTACAGATAGATGCAGGTGAACTCCCCTGTGTGACGGATGGAGGGGAAAAGGTAATTTGTGAAGAGACCTACCTGCCAAGATGATGAAGAGTTCTCCTTTGTTGATTTTCCCAAAAGTGTCTCCCAGTCAGGAGTCATAAGAGAGCAGAGCTTACAGTGACACCTTGACTGGCAATCAGGGAGAGGTAGTCCATTCTTGAAGCTTTGTGTGTGTTTAAAATAAAGAATATCATTATGTTTTGATAGGAATTCTCTGTCATTTGCAGAGGTAATTCCTCTTCTCTATGTGACAGTGTTGCCTTTGGGCTTACTGTATGACAGTATTTGTAAATAGATTAAACTTTCCTTAAGGAATGCAGTAGGCATGCAGTAACCTAGACAATAGTTCCTTATTTAGAAACGCAGATGCAAGGTGTTCGTGCTGCTTTTTGTTTGAAGTGTGTGGAGTGATTGATGCCTGGAACTTTAACCCAGAGGTCCTGAATATTGTGATCATTATCTAAACAGTCATTATCATAAAGTCTGGAGAATAAAGTTGTTTTTTAAAGTTAAATGCCATCATTCAGATTTCAGTGTCCAAGGAAAAACCTGCATGTATACATAATGTATCTACACGTATTGTTATTTCAGCAGTATATTTTAAAACTATTTTGACCTTTTGAACTTTTCCAATGTTGTTTCAGTTGGCATCCGCTATTCTTTTTGGTGCCTGGGGCTTAGTCTAAAATTGAAATGTATTTTGGCCCCCTGCATGTTTGGTTTATTGAATTTAATAAGGTGTTAACTGAGCTGAGGCATCATTGCACATTTGTTTATGTGTTCCACACAGAGGAAAATAGCAATAAGACCTTTGATAGTTTAAGTTTCAAAATATCTCTGCTATTGAAAAGTTTGGAATTACTTGCTGTATTGATGCTTTCGTTCTTTCCTTCAATAACTGCTATTTAAGCATTTAAAAAACATTATAATTCAGACAACAAATGCTTTATATTTTTATTTGAAACCATTTTGGGCCCCGAAGAAAAATTATTTGATCATAAAAGCTTCCATTTAGTCAGTGTCGCCACAGTGTGAGCAGATTACTGTTGGAACCATTTCTCCAGAATCATTTCCACATTAGAGTTGGTTCCAATAATTCGATTTCAAAGGAATCATTAAGAATGTAAATTTTTGATCCTCAAGAACAAAACTTTGGCACCTTTTCTGGACTGGACGATGCTATGCAAAGGGATACATTTTGTCTTTGTTTTGTTTAGGTGTTCTGCAAAGATCAGTAAGAGTTGCAGCGCAGAGTTTGGCTAAGGTTTTCTTTTCTACTTGTCTCTCACTCAAACACACACTCACTACGCACACACTACGTACTGAGCTATACTCTGATTACCCCAGTCATCATTCTCAACCCAGTCATAATGTTCTCTTGTGTTTCAGCTCATATGTTCTTTATATTGACGATTGTTTTATCTGTGAAGTAAAAGATCTTGCCTGTGTTGGTCTTTGTGCGGCACTTCATCACGGGGCAAAGCGAAGTCTGGGAGAGCAAACACAGTAACGTTTCCATTAAGCAAAATCTGGAAAATCATTTGAAATTATTACTATTGTTGTTATTACTCTTTTTGTATTCCCTGGCCCAGTGTGTTTTGGACCCTTGTCATTTTGGCAGGTTACAGTGACAGTGCAGTGAGTGAGAAAAGACTGAACAGATTATTACTGAATAATATTGTTTGACAGCGGCAAGGAGTTTAAACTGTATGAAATTAATTTACAGGTTCTATAAAACTTCATGGAGTTAAGTGTGAATATCAACCCATGAATAATGGTGTCCTGCTAACAGTTAGCCTTGCCTCTGTATGTGTGGGTGGATAGTGCTAACCCTAGACTAACCTCCTATTTCCATTTTTAAAGATTGAAGAATAGCTTTGCTGAAGCAACACTTCCTAAATTCCAGCGTATTAAGGCATTATTGTGCACCTGACACTGACACAAGAACCTGTTTCTATTTAAATCTGCACACATTTTGATACTAAGCTTCCAATTTCTTTCCCCAGTAGCTGGTGCTGCCTTATATTGATATTTAACTTTTGCTTAGAGGTATCTTTGTCTCTATCTGCCCTTTCAATTGTCAGTCTGGTTGAACCAGTGTACAGTATTTTGTTCTCCGGCATTACTTTTCATATAAAACATCTGTTTGTAAAGAGGAATTTGTACAACCTAAAAGCATGAAAGACTATAAAAATATAGAGTAGTCCTCTCAGCTATCTGACTGTACCCAATCAAGTTTTTGAATGGAAGTACGTCTCTTAGGGAGTACCAGGTAGCCTGGAGAAGTTAGGTTCTGTGTATTCTTTCCATATTCTATAATTCTCTGTTCTATATAATCAGTTTTAGTAACAGCCCACTGCAGAGCCCTTCTCACAGATGCTACAGTGTATAAATCTGATATAATGTGTCACATTCTTCATTGTGTCATTAGATATTAATAATAGAGAGATGTTCATGTGTTGGTAGCAGGTTTGATGTGCACATGGCAGTTATATAAATATTTGAGGTGTGATGAAGTAGGTGTGAGCTAATTATTCAGGGTACTGCAAGGTATCTGTAATCTGAATATTGTATTCAGATACTTTTGGTTTGTTAAAGTCTTTTTATACGCTTGCATATCTATTCCAGCTCCAGTATGTTGCATATGTTATATTGAAAGTCAAGTTCTTTGCTGTTTGATTCAGAGTTTAATCACGCATACAATACTTGGAATTAAAATGACAGCATTTCAGTGGTATCAATGTTGCATATGGTGATAGGTGTTTATGCAGAAGTACTTAAATATTTCACACATAGAGAGATGTAGACAGGTGTTGTTTTAACAAACAGCATGCACCTAAGCACATCCCTTAAGTGAGATGCAGTCAGGAACACATCAGGATCCCCGTCTGTCATAAAGAGATAGAGGCTGGCCCAGAGGAACACACACAGGTAGACTCAGTAAAATCAATAATAGCGCTCTCTATGCATGTGTAATGTGCTGTCAAACTTCATGATGGTGCCACTTCCTCATTTGTTCCCAATCAAATTTAATTAGAAGTTGTAAAGCCTTCATGACACACCTCCTTTGAGCAAACTGTTCAGAGATATAGCAAAGTTGGAACTGCCTTCACGAAGCGTAAACGACACTTTTCAGCTATGATGTATGTTTTTTATTGCAATTATGCCATACTGTATTTCTTAAATAGTCAATGAAGGATCTCTCGTTCTGTTCAGCAATGAATGTCAGGCAAAAGCAAAGAAATTGAAAAGCTGCCAGTGAACATGGAAAGAAAATACACAAGTGACACGTATTGTTTAGTCATTTTCTATTAAAACAACCTGCTTTATGTTGTAAATAGAACAACATCGTTCTCCTCTCTATAGCTAAATACATGCCAGATTGCCTGCGGATTAAATTAACATCTTGCTGTGAGTGGAGTGATGGTCAGGAATTTCTGATCAGGCTACTATTCACTCCTTGATACAGTTTCCTATTCAACCGCTAGAGCTGTTAGATGTAACAACAACTATATTTATACTCTTATAAACTTAGCTTGACATGTAGGAAATATGGTAAGAGTTATGGGTTTATGGGGACAACAGTTCGCTAGTAAGAAGCTGTGTTGCAATGCAGCCTGATTCAGTGGTGGAGAAATGCTGTAGAAAGTTGCTAATCCAGCATTGGCAGCAACTGCCTATGCTGCAAACAACCCCAAAAATAGACAGACCTCATTAAAAGACAGTTGTAAAGAGAGTCTGACAAAGAAGGAAATGAAATTTGTGTCAATATCAGTGAAGCGTTTCAGAGATGGAGAGAAAATGTTGTTGATAGTTTAGACTTCTGCTAAACAGAGCCAAAGGCCCACGACTGTGGCTTCATGTTTACATTTATGTAGCTAACGTTCACTAGAGTGTCAAATCACACTGTGTCCTCCGCCTGGGCAGCATCTCAGGAGACTGACCCTCAGTCAGCGGCTGCAGCAATCAAAATCCAGCCAGCACAAACTACAACTCTGGGGTACCTGACAGTCACGACTCCCCACCAGATAAGCAAACTTTCTGTTGCTGCTGTTACACATGTGAGACACTGGCCACTAGCCTGCTGTGACACCTGGTGCTAAGGGTTTTGCGCTGGCCGAATTTAAGCCGCTACAGCCACCGACTGAAGGTCAGCCTCCAGAGTTGCTTCCTGCTTTCCCGGTGAAGCAGTTCACAGCGGCATTGAGCAGGAAGGGGGACTAACTGGCTAATTCTTGTCTCATTTGTGGTCTGATAAACAGAGAGAAAGAGCAGGGCAAGGAGAGGCTGAGCAAATGAGCTGCCTGCAACTCTAAAATGAAATAAGATTAAATTAAATGTATGAGGGAAACACTGGGTTGATGTATGAAGCGCATGCATCCATGCTTGTCTGGTGGGAGGGACTTAGGACAGAGAGAGGAGAGCAGCAGGAGGGGGCTGTATTTTCAAATTCTGTTGGGGTTTTTCTGCCTTTTCCAGATTTCTGCCCACCCCAGGTTTAAAACTAGGTTTAGATTTTAAGTATTTAAGCTATCATGGTTTGAATGACTAAACTTCCAAGCACAAGCAGTCACTTGTTTATATGAGAGACTCTTATATTATTATTTTAACTATCTGCATTATTTCAGGGTTCTCAGTTGTTGACGTGAAATATCACCAGTGCTGAAAAAAACAACATTTGCTCTATTTAGTTACCCATAATGCCGTCTGTCAGAGGAGTGACGCCCTCTCACAGTTGTCACAAGTGCTCTGTCTCGTGTCTCCCCTCGGACTGCATTAGTGTCAGCGTGCGCTCTGCTCTCCTCATTGTGTGTAATCATTGCTTTGTCTCTGGTGCCCTGACACACACCTCACTGCATGCAACTTCCGCAGTCCCACCGGTCCCCCCACCACCAAATCTCTTGCCGTCCCCTGCGCCACTGAGCTGCACTCGCCTCACACCTAAAGGGATTGCTGTCACGTTGAAAAGGCCAGGCTTGCTATGCCTGACAACTTGCGTATTTGTACACCGCGATGCAAATGTTTCCCCACTGATATTGTTTTGTCACTTAATGGTGACCCCCACTAGTGTGCCATTAAGAGCTAGGCATTCCACAGTCTCACAGAAACAAGGCATTTCTGTAAACTCGTCCCCATAGGACATTTTCAATACTTGTCCTTCTTGTTATCTATGTGCTATTGTATGCTGCACAAACCCATTTTCTGCTTTATTCGTCCCCCGCTGCATGATGTTGCTGGGAACCCATGGGGGGGGTGACAAGAGCCCTTCACCACTTTCTCACTGAAAACTTTCTGCTTTTGTCTACGGTCTTATTTCTGTGTTAAGATGACACCTGGGAATAATCCCGGGGGTTTTGACATAAATGGAATTCAAATTAACTGGATTAAATGCTATAATCATAACAGACATAATAACTATTACAACTTTGGATGTGTTTTGATCATGTCCTTCATTTCATTCTCACTTATTTTGCACTCAGCTCTGAATAAAGGAACGTATTTTGGACTGAAGCTGTAAATGGAATCAGATCTTAGATATTAGCAAAAAGGCTTACAAAGGAAAATAACCTAATTTAAAAAACACACTTTAAATGGAAGTTGCACTATTTGTATATAACCCAGATTATTCAAAATTTAAAATAATTGATGTGACCCAGAAAAAAAACATGGGCAAAAACTTATATTGCATTTGAAACAATTTATGTTGAATATGAACAGTAATAAATCATGTGTTCTACTTTCCAATGCGGTGTGTAACATATGAGCCATATGGTGCCATATTCTTTTGCTGCCACATAAGGGATTGGCCTGTCTCCATGGCGCACATAGTTTACCCTGTTACCTGTCACCACCTCAGCTTTGAGAGACTTCGTGTCAGCAATCACTGTCACGAGTCACATGGTTATGAATAAATTCTGGTGGTAACGCTTTGAGCCTTTCACTTCTCTTGGTGGTGTGCAGGCAAAGCTGTCACGAAGCCCTTTCGAGTTTCATTTTTGGAAACAATCATTGGCCGAGATTTTTAAGGCTTTCCTTGTAACGTTTTTTTACATCATTATTGTAATTTAGCTTGCTGGCTGTTGACAGCCACAGCATAGATATCATGGTATTGTGAACCGTTATCAATAAAAAACACTCTAAGTTTGAGAGGGTTGGCTCGTCCTTGAAAGTTAATAACTGTCATTATGATGTCTAAAGCAATGCATTTTCATAATGCAGGGATTTCAAATTGTTTAGCACACCTTTTTTGTGTGCTGATATCAAGTTGGGTGTGTGGAGCAGGGGTAAGCAAGGCTTTCTTGTCATCTTGTGAAACGTTCACTAAAGGTCAGAAAGATTAATTGAATGTATTCCACTTTTCCATACAAGTGCTCTACTACAGTGAGAGGCCTTGTCTCCATTTTATGCAAAAGTTGAGGATGTGTCGAGGGAAAAAAAGTATGCTGTCTGTTGAAACCTTGCTGCTTTCAAGGACATGCCATACATAACACATAAATACCTGTGGGGATATGTTTTCTCCCTTAATAGTACATCTTTTACAGTATATAGAATGAAGTGCATCCTGTTTCCTCCCCTTTTTAATTAATTGTGAAGACTATGATACCTGCATACTTATGTGGACGCAGTTTCTAAATAGGTAGAGGGGAGCAGAGGAGCCATATGGTGTTGTCTGACATGAAGAAATTAGGCCACCAATGCTGTCTGTTCATTGTCATCAACCTGGCCACCTGCTTTGCTTCTGCAGCGGGTAAACTAGTGTAGACCCCCTCCCACTGCCGTCTCCGCAGTCCAACTTGTTATATCTTTATAAAACATGCTTTAACAAAAAACCAAACTATTCAGGGGCAAGTCAAATTTTGATACAAATTAGCTGGAGAGGCCAGCGGAGGTTGTCTGGCTTTACTCCAGAGAGTTCAGTAGTTTCATCTAATATTAAAAGTAAACAGATATGTTTGTTTGTGGCTTCAGCGTGACGATACAGATGGTTAGATTGGCCCCTGCCACATCCTCTTAGGTTGTGTCCTTGACGTAGGGATTCTGGGTGGTAGTGCCAAAGCCCACACAGTGAGCAGCCTTACTTTTAAAACGGCGTCCAACAACCTTTTTTTTTAGCCATGGTCCGTGTAAACAGGACTTTTTTTTGTTGTACTTTCCTGTAAGACAAATTCACATGCACACAGCTTACGAGACCTCTCATGACAGTCTCACTCTCAGGTCACCTTGCTACTCTTTGTTTGCAATGCAATAATTTACTTAAATTTACTGGGCTGTGATATGCCAGCGAGAAACATATGGTGGGACTAAAGCTCAGACCTTCAGTCAGCAGACAGTTACTTAGGTCGCATTACAAGCTGCTGGGTTCCACTCAGAATAGACACATTTAAAGCAGACCTCAATGCCGAGAGAACAACCTCTGGGGACAGACTGCACACTCTTCCTGAGGCACTTAATTTTTTTCGGTGTCTGAATTAATTTTTCATCATTGTGCTCCAGACTCGGCGAGGCTCCATGGTTTCACTGATCTACAGTCGAGCGAACTGTCATATCCATTTGGCAACCACTCACAGGCTACACCCAGCTGCTATGTTTGTGGCTTTGGTTCGGCGATACAGATAGTTATTTAGATTGTCCTCTGTCGTATCAGCTTAGTCTGTGTCCTTGACTTTTGGATGCTGGGAAAAAGTGCCAGAAGCCCAGACAACACCAGGTAGCTTTGGTTTTAATACACCTTCCAACTCATTCTTAACTCTTTGCTGCCAATACTGAATCCTGGTCAATTTTACTTACCAAAAAAAACCCTGTAAAATGGAATTATTAACTAACTTTCGGTACATTATCAGTGCTGTTTACAACTGAATTTACTGACATTTATTTTATCCACCCTATGTGAGATGTGAGAAATGCCTGAATATACACAATCTTTGATTCTTTTATCTCCTTTGAATTGCAGGACATAACAAAGGCTAAATACAATGCACAGCTGTGTCTTGTTAAAACTGTGTATTGTATTATTTCTATTATCTGCCTCAAAGCTCTTAAGAGTCTTGCCAAAAACCTTTGGTCCAGACAGAAGATGGGTATTGGCACATGTCTCAGCCATTGGGTAGAAGGAGGTAAAAGGTCTCCTCAGTTGATTTGGCCCCATCACCTGTCAACAAGTCTTCTAGGCCTTTGCTTGAACCTTGAATGTGCTGGATTCCGGCCTCCTTCTGGTTTTGTAGGAAGGTTTTTACTCACTGCGGCCCCACGGAGCCTGAGGAAGGATTAAAGATTGATGAGAGCTCTCAGAATCAGTTTATTGCTCCAGAGATCCTCGCATGTGTTATGAGTGGGAAGATTGTGTTGCTGTTTTGCCTCCTAGAAGTTCATGAGGCTGGCGCAGCACTGAAGTGGTTGACAATCAAGGTTAGATTGTTTTTTCTTTCTTTTTCTTTTTTTTTTTTTTTGCACAGCAGATAGCCTTTGGATTGCCAGAGAGCTGTGAGTAGGCTTCAGTACAGTATATTCTGATGTGAAATGTGATGAAATGCTTGTGCTATCAGGAAAAGAAGCTTTCATATTTCCACAGACTCATGCATTTTGCCTGACTTCAAAGTTGATAAGGGCTACACTCACTCACTATTGCAGATAATACCTGGACCATCTTGAATGAATTCCCACTTTTGCCCCTCTGCTGCACTACATCTGTCTGAAAAGAACATGAACTGTATCAGTTCAGCTTCAGTGAGGAATATAATGCATTTCAATACGGCTGGATTCTGAGGTACTTATGTTGAGACTCAGTGCTGTTTATGAAGTCTTTTGAGAACATGCAATACATAGAGAAGTTAGTGAGCCCAAAAACTGTGGAAAAACTAGTTTAACATTTAGTTTCAATTTGTATGCACATTTTCAATTTGTGCATGGTTGTACAACAGTGGCAAAAAAGTCAGAATATTGCAGATATTCTTGGCTAAGGTAAAAAAAAAAAAAAAGTTGGTGGATTGAGTCTTTCGAAGCTACCACTCCACAGGAAAGAAGAAAAAAATTATGGAGATGAAAACATCAGAACAGTGTAGAGCGATAAGGAGACTGTAATGTTCCTCAAATTAAAACATGAAACAAACATAAATGCCATATTTCCATCACGTTTTCCACATTGGTTTTGTTTGTTTGAGGTTTGACTGGAGCTCTTCTAATTACGTCAGCTTGTTGCGCCTTCCATTCCTGTAATAGTTTAATGGCACCCGACAAGAGAATAAGTGCCACCAACTGTTTATCTTGATGCGCCCAACTCCAAATATTGGCAAAACAGTGGTGAATAGAAATGCTCATCAATTATTTATTTTTTTATTTTGCCAATTTATGGAAATTCTTTTAAAATTATGCTCTGTATTGAGTATAAACTTGACTATTGCAAGATGAACAGATGAAATACACGTTGGTAAGACTACTATATCAGTTTGCCAAATTAAATGGACACTGCCACATAAAATTTCTATTTCTTTGCACATTTTGTGTGGCCACTTTTAAAATATATTTTTAATTTAAGGCCCTGGTTTTGCCCACTTTGCCAATCTGATTCCTGTTTGTTGAGTTTAAACTTTCATTCTTGATCTTGGAAACGTAGTTTGATGTTTTCCAAGGTAACAAAAAAAAAATCTTGACACAGCGTTCATTTACAAGCTTTTTTTGGAGCTTTTAACGAAGTCACAGTGTTAATTGGCAGATGGAGTTAGCTCAGTATGAAGCTTTTATTTTAATTTTAATCCAGGGGTTTCACTGAGAATTTTGTTGTCTACAGTCTAATTGCTTTCTGTGGCGTGTTTCCACCCTGCCACATATTGAATATTAACACAATATACTGTCTATCTGTAACTTCAATTTAAATATGTCTGCAAAAACTCATATCTGTCAAGCCTTAATGGATGCATTTCAAGCAGACCTGAAGCAGTGATAGAAATCTCCGTGGGGACAAATAACAGACTGTATTACAACACATTAATTTTTTGGTGTTGAGTTTAATTTTTCATCCATGTGCTATAGACACAGCATGGCTCCGTAGTTTCACTGATGAACAGTGGAGCAAACTGTCATCTCTATTTGGCTACTCACAAGCTACACCCAGCTGCATCCTACGGCATGAGGTATAAGAGGGGAAGGGGGGCCTGCTAACAACACAGGGCTTTATTACCTGGGAAATTAATGATCTGAGAGACTAAGATGTAATGGCTGAACCATCTGCAAGAAATCATCCTAGAGAGGATCCACTTTCTATCCACTTTCCTATCTGTATCTGTCTATTCAGCCATAATGCTCCAGGAGCATAAATCAGTGAGATAATTCATACCGTTAAGGTGAAGACATCACAGTTAGCAAACACGACCTTATGATTGATTACCTGCAATTATAGTTAAATAGGTTAAGTTAAGTTATGTTTTGAGATTTCCTTTGAGGCTGTTGATTGTTTGCTCTTTGTAATTTATAAATGTGATCACTGACTGAAATTAGAAATATATATTCTCATAAAATATGGATGTTTTCTTCCCACTTTTTGCCACATTACTTTGACCTTTTGAAACCTTCAGTATACTGGAGTGTGAGATACTGGGAGAAGACTGGAGCCCAATGAAGTTGTAGTTGATGTCATTACTGGTGCAGGCCTGGTTTCTATGGAATGGTAGAGCTGGGCCATTGGTGATTGGCTGACAGGGCGTTGGAGAGAGCCAATAGGATTGCTATGCTTTATATGTGGTGCGCACGCACACCAATGGTGAGTGAAGAAGCACCCCCTGTTGCACAGTTTTAGAATTTACCCTCCTGGCTCCATCTTCAGCCCTGTTGGGGCTCGCTAGTCCGCAGTTTTTAGAGATTATAACCTACAGTAGCGGAGCACAATGCCAAAAGGCCTCAGCAGTATTCTACTTTAACGGCAGATTTTCTCCATAAACCCTGAGGATCCTGTAGCAGGATTTTGTTGCACTGCTACTGTGTGCTCATGATCTGTTCTGTGAAGTAGGCATTGTGATGTCAGAGTCGAGAGAAAGGACTTGATGAAAATCAGGCATTTGCACCATGACTGGAAAAAAAAGCTCTGGCCTTTCACAGTGAAATTTGATAGGATTATGCAGATGATCGCACTACGGGAATGGAGCCTGACACCAAACTTTATCCAACTCTATTAATTGCCACAAGAGTCCATACTGTATTTGCAGAATTCGAAGCCGAACAATTAAGTCCTTAGAAGAACATTTTCCCCAAGATTAAATAATCTGTTATGAATTTGATTAATTCCTTTTTTGCCTATTAACTATTCAAACATGGTAACAGATGATTTGCTAACTTGGGAGGAGAGGAAATTAAATGTTTTTTTTTTATTTTTTATAATAATTTATGATGAGTAGTATTATTTTTTTGGTTAGACATCTCAGCATTTCACCTGATAAAAATATCTCCAGCCTCCTGTAGACTTGGTAAAATCACTTCCACAATTTCTCCCAGCTGCTAATCATACCCTCTAGACATTCCACACCTCGTTTAGTGAGACCATGTTGGAGCTGCTGTTTGTCACATGTCTGGTGTGCACATCCTCACCTAGACATCCTTGTCCTTTTTAATTGAGCTGTTAGCCAGACTGCCATTCAGCCTTATATACTGTACACGGCCCCTCAGCTGACAGGGTGCAGAACCAGGAGGTTCCTCATATGAAAAGCTCTGACCTTTCTTTTGTGGTGCAATCAAATGGGGCTGCCTTGGTCCTTGGCTCTGAATAATTAATTCCTCCCCTCAGTAGGAGTGTTTGCTAAACAGTGGGGTCCTCTGCAGTTCACTTTTTCTGCACCACTGCCACTGCACCCTAGGGGAGAGACGAGTGTACGCTTTAGTCAGACGTAAGATGTGCCTTTCAGAGAAAAGAGAGACAGTCAGGAGATATTGGAAAGCCTCTTCTTTTTTCCTCTGCAGAGAAAAGACAACAGCACAGAAAGGAACGTAGTGAGCAAACTTTGCATAATTCTTTGCTCCTTTTTGTGCTATTTACAACAGCGGGACTACTTGTTGTCAGAATTAGTTCAAAATGGGCCTCGGTGCACTTGTTTTATTTTCAAGGATTAAGCTCCTATCACAGCAGTGTGCTGATACAATACATTTCTCTGTGCTGTCAGCTTACCTGCTAACACACCCATGACAAGAGGTTAATTTTACTTTCGAGTCCTAATGTAATGGTCAGCCCTGGAGTGGATTGGTTTGCAGGACAGCCCTAACCTAAACCGTTTGTTACTCCTGCCATCCTGCAAACCAATCCCCTGTGAGTGGGGCCAAATGTAACGCCCCCTACTGCATTTGCCTCGTAACAGCGTCATCTCCACCCCCAGTATACACGCTTTCATCATCCATAGTGGAATAATATATTGTAGGGAGATGCTCCTGAACCGTCCTCCACTGGCAGTGTGTGTGACAGCCACTTTGATCTCAATGTGAGAGGCTGAAGCTCCAGGAGAAATTATCAATGAGATGGGGAAAAAGAGAGAGAGACGAAAAGAGAGGAGGTGGGAGCAGTGCTTAGTGTTGTGGTGTGCTGAGTGAGTGTGTGTGTTGGGGGTGTGAAAAATGGCCTATCCAATTAGAAAGTGATATTTATTATGTAGTGCCCACGGCTTATGAGCCTGGGCAGAATGAAAAATAAAGAAAAGTTATTCACTACTCAGTGCTCTCAAATTATACACATACAATAGAAGTTGCTTCTGTGGCAACTTCTTTCCAAAATCTCCTGTTCCCTGCACCCTGCAAACATCTTACTCAATGTATGCAAGGGGGCAGTACAGGACTTCATTAGAGGAGACAAAAACCTCTAACTGCTCAACTTCCATGAAAGCTTCATTTAAGCTGAACCCTGTGATGAAGCATTAGCTGTGATCCAGCTCCACACTGGCTGTGCATAAAAGCCGGTGGATTCTGTCACAGAATAAATAACAACCTAACCTACTTTTCACTGGAAAAATATCAGACGATCAAACGTCCACTGAACAA
Organism: Epinephelus moara; assembly: GCF_006386435.1. Lineage (NCBI taxonomy): Eukaryota > Metazoa > Chordata > Actinopteri > Perciformes > Serranidae > Epinephelus > Epinephelus moara. The sequence goes on from NC_065515.1 coordinate 19,525,014, forward strand.
CAGTGTATTTGTGGAGTTTTCATCGTCACAGAATGCTGAAATGATGATGCAATCCTTGTTTATTTATTCATATTAATGAAAACAGACCTTATTTTTTGTCTCTGCAGCCCAGTTCTACAAATTAATGTGTATTTTTGACAATGTATTTCAAACAGTGTTGACAAGCTGCTTTTTCTCAAGCATTCTTGTTAAAACTGTATTAAGGAGATGACAGCTTAAATCAAATGTAGCATGCAGAAAATATCTTTATATAGTTGAGCTTGAAAGTTCACTGTTGACCTTGGTAGTAGAAAACCATGGAGGCGTCAAAAAAAGCTGCTACGTTAAGATTATTTTTGTCAAACTATATGAATGCATGTGCACGAATACTAATTGTGGCTTAAATTAAAAAGTATGCATACCTTAAATTTACATTAAAATAAATATATAAAGCCAGGTTGAAACAGTGTCTGCTGAAACAGTAGGGAAGACTTCAAATGGATTTTGATTGACCTAGTTTTGGCTCTTTTAAAAGTACCCATAAAAACTATACATCCATGGCTGAAACAATAGAAAAACTATTTTAAAGGAAACCTCTAAGAACTGTGGAGAGGGAAAAAAGAACAAAAGCAACACTGTGAAACATAAAGCAATATACTGCCTTTTATAAAACCAGGGGGAAAACACTTCTTGGCACATGTGCATATGAAAAATTGCAGTGTAATGAAGACATATTAGCCCATAGAAATGTTATTACGGGTGTTGGGAGGGGATTGTTTTTTCATAGGGAGATCAGAGATGGTGCTGTCCTCAGACTCGCTTTTAGTCCTGATCTCATCTGTTTGGCATGAAGGGGGAGCTGTGGCTCCTCCTGTCTGACCAAGGTTACAGCTCCGGGGTTCACTCTGTGCCTCGCACATTTTCTCACACTTTTCTGGCTGCGCTGTGCCACATTGATTTAAATGTATCTGTTGAGGGGAAAATAATCAATGCAAATTCCCTGGCAGTGCAGCCAACAAATAAGACATGTCTGATTCATCAAGCGGACATTGCTATAAAGACCACTCTTTCTCCTTTGTCCCGTTTCTCTCTCTCTCTCCCTCTCTGTCTGTCTCTCTCTCTCCCTCACCTCTGGGCCACTTCACCCTTTTTTACTCCGTTCACCTTTCTCTGTCTAAAAACTCTTAGCCTGAATTAGTGGAAGGAGCTTTATCCCTATACATATACCTATGGAATTGCAGCATAGCTATTTAATTAAGGTAGGTGCAAAATACTTATCAGACATTTTAAGTAGCTAATTGTGTGTTATTTTTTTTATCAGTATTGAATAAGGGTTAAGAAAAATGTAGACAATCTGTAAAATGTCTCATCTGTTGTAGCTATAGACTGGTTTTCATTGTCTAAAGAAATAATGATATTCCCAAAAAGATTTTATATACATAGATTATTTTTTTCTAATTTTATTGTTTAACTAAGAAAGTTAATTTGAAACATGCCCCTAGTTCCTAACCACATTACAATGAAAGTAAGTCAACATGTTGAACAGGAAGGAAGTCTCACCTGACACCTAACCTTAACATTTTGTTTTTGCTCCAGCTTGAACTTGGTCAAACGGTCTGGCTCTTAACAAGGGCAGAGTGTAGCCTGTGTATGTAAATTCACTACATGTGTGAGAGAAATAAAGGCAGGGGCTATTTGGAAATTCCTGTGTGATGAAAGGGAAAGAATATCCCCCAAAAAATGATTAATGTGGTGTTCAGGTACACAGAAGATTGAGTGATCCTGTCATCACACCATATGGTACCAATTTATTCCGGCAAGCATAAGGCAAACTCAGTGGAGGAGCTCTCACGACTGTGCCTCCACCACTCTCCAAAAAGGAAAAATATATATACACAAAAATACACACACATATATATTGCTCTTATATATAGAGTGAGAACATTAGCAAAAGCAGATACCCAGACAGATTTATGGAATTGTTCAGTAAAGTGCTGATTGTTATCTCTGCAGTGTTGTCTTTAATTTTAAAGTGTAATTTATTGTGGAGGTGCAGACTTAGAGAAAGGCCAGGAGCAATTGCACTGGACAAACTGTTAAAATCCACTCCCATTATTATCGTTATTATTATTGGCATGTTCCCACATTCTTTTTCTCTTTTTTTCATGCACGGAAAATTACATTAGCCCGTGATGCAGGTTACTACTGTAAAGGGAAGGGTGTGTAGGACTTAAGTGTCGTGCGCATTAACTTGCGTTTTCCTGCTCCTCCTCCTCCTCCTCCTCATCAAATATCACTCATGCCAATTCAGATGAAAGTTGACTAATAGCTGAGAAAAAATGCAGCCTGTTTTTATAATGACGACGTGATTGCTGAAATCTGGACTAGGAAAAGTGGAGACATTTTCAACAATACATACAGCTTATTATTTTGACAGCGACTCCAGAGGTTTCACTCAGTGTACACTGTCACTTTTCTAAAATATAGCCAGGTAGGAGACAGAAATGTAGTTTGGATCTAACAAGCCTGTCGAATCAGGCCGAGGGCTGTAATTTGACATGGTTTGTTCATCTTCTAGCACCTAAATAGGGTATTTTCCCAGAAATAGAAATTTTTAAGGTTCTGAGTAACTCGCTGACCTAAAAGCAACTGCACAAGAAATGTCAGGTAATACAGCAATACAAAATATTAGAGGAATAATTAACCTTGTTGCAGGAGTGTTGCAAAAATGATGAGAATTATGCAGCAACAAAATATCCATATTTTAATGTTTTTTTTATAAACACTATCCTGTGAGATGAGACTATCGCAGTGAGCATGGCAGTCTTTCACCAGGCAGCCTATGCAGTGCTTGACATTTTGTGACGTTTCTGAGATGCACCGAGTGCAGCTCCTTTGAATCACGTGACTTCGATATCTCCGTCTAATGTTGCTCAAACATGACTTTCAACTCTCTAATCTCCTATCTGGAGTCATAAGCGGAAATGAGTGTTTTTTGAAAATGCAGATGCCATTGGCAGGGGGGAAACAGGTTAGGGAGCTGGACTCCTACCACTTTTCTTTTTCACTACCTTGTTATTTGTCGCCTCACCCCTGCAGGGCATGCTGACAGGAACTGATAAACCTCTTTATGGGCTGAACTGAATTGGCTCCTATTATCCAAGGTGTGGAGCTGCTCAATGGTGGAAATAAAAGACTTTATCCACTGCCCATCTGCCCACCCGTCACTCTCTGCCCAGTTTTCAGGATTCCATGAAGCTGTGTACCATTTGTGCTTGTAATAGCTAGTTGTATATAGCTTGGTCTGGAAAAGGAAAAAAACTTGTTTGAGAGAAATATATTTTTTGCCAAATGCCTCATTTGAATACTGGCCCAATAGCCACAGCTTTTGCCATGAAAAATAAATTGCAGTCATAAAAATATTTTAATATATGGGTGTAACTGCAGTCATGTTATATGGATGTATATTTGGGCGTAACTGTTACACTGAACAGAGAAAAGGGATTTGCTTACAGAGGAACGGAGCCAGATCTCTAATGTTTGACTTGTAATCAAGGAAGTAAAACCAAGGAAATCTTTGAAAAGTCACTCTTGTGGCTTTTGGCTCTCTAAAAAGCTTTCTATGCTTCCACTGGCATCATATTATCGTAACAGCGTTTGTTTAAAAGGTAATGCTATTGCAGCTCTGCATTGTACTAATGGCGGAGAAGTACATATTAAAGAAGTGTGTACGCCCAGAGTGTTCAAATAGCGGTCAGATAGTTTAACACGTTTCCTGTTGACTGTGTGCCACTCATGGTCTTTATTAAAGTGTGGTGCAGTAACTGCACCTATAAATCAGTGAGGTCACAAACAATCAGTGTGTAAATTAAGCCTCTGATTTTGGGGAAGAAATAATGAGTATTGTAATGCTGTATTGTTTTTTATGTTTGTTTTTTTTCCAGGTTTATTTATGAATATGGAAACGGATTGGAATGTAATTTTGCTTTTTTTTAATTGGTTTTTATGCTTAGTCAAAGTATATTCTCCTCTCAAACTGTGGGCTTGTTCTCCAAACTTGATGTTAAAATTGGCATTATGTCTCGTATATTGTACTCTTAATCGCGTTTAAGCCATCAAACATCAAGAGAATGTTTTCCAGACTGGAGAAAAATCCTTACTGTCTTTTTACATCAATTTTGGGACAATTAACTATAATTACAGAAACAGTAAAAACAATCCTTATTGTGTTTATTTAAAACCACGTGCTGTGAGATAGCCATGGATGCATGCATGGTTAAAGTGATGATAAAATGAACAGACTGCAGAGTGTTAATTTTAATATATATTGGCCGTAGTACTATATTGATTTTCTGCCATGTTTTAACTTTGCTGACACTCCCTTCTCAGTGCATTGTTTTGGAGCATTTTAACACACCACATCCTAAATCTGTGTTTCCAGACTTTTTCCAGGTCAACTCTAGTTCAGCCAGATTTATTTATGGGCTGTTTTTGGCAAACAAGGTTGTTGCAAAGTGCTTTACAGACAGCAGAGAATACAAAACAAGGTATAACAAAAGTTATTAAAAAAAGAGATGCAATAAATAAATAAATGCAGCGCGGATGTGAGTATGTGTGTTGGCCTGTTTGGGCTTTTATGCAGGAATACGATTAAATATAATGGCACCTGAATGACAATGAATCAGAGTAAAGGAGAGCAAATTCTTCGACAAAGAGAAGAGAATGTAGGCCACGAAAAGGCAATGACTGGGTAAGAGTTTAGGTGGGTATATAAATGGATCCTCAGTCTAGACTCGGATAGCAAGATAATCGTGAGTGCCACTGTAGGTAGTACTAAGTATTGACATACATTTAATATCTTCACTGACTGTAGCTTGGCTCCAGACTGCTGAATCACTGCCCACATCTTCAGTATATGTATAAAATGGCATTTGAGTCTGATTATCAGGTTCTAATGACTGCATTATCTTTGCAAAAAGGCGAAGATGCAACATGACAGTTAAAGCATACCGCATTGAAAACATATGGAAGCCTTAAGGCTGACACATGTCTAGCCAGTTTAATGTCTCCTAAGTGCAGGAGAATCACTGTCTTAGTGATTTGTGTCTTAAAATGTGCTAATTCTATGGTTTGGAGCTAGTTTGGTATCCCAGATGTTTACTTTTAAGTTTCACCAGTTCATCAGTTCTGTATCACACCAGAATAAATTGAGCAGAACAGAGTCCTGTAGCACAGCTTTGTGCTCATTGAGATGCAAAGAGGTGCTGTCTTTGATTACAGGGCCACCTGAAAATAAGATATACTTCATGGTGTATAAGGGTTGCAGACTTTCTTAAGTCACTGCATGAATTGTAGTGATTTGGGAGTGTCATTTGTGAAGCTATATTAAATACTCAAATACTTGAGTCACCTTGAAATGATATAACTATCCATCAAAAGTGCTGCAGATGTGTAATTGTTCTTTGGAAATGGATGAACGTGGCATTAAATTAAGCTGGCTGGCTGGCTGGCTGTACTTTAAGACATCATCGGAAATAAGAGTACATGACCAAAAAAATCCACTTTCTAAATGAATTTGGATCTCACTAGTAAACCCCATTTTAAGTGTAAAAAAAATAATTTTACAAAATATACTAAATCATAATTTTGGCTTAAAACTGGCTGTACTTTCATTACACAGACAATATTTCTTCAATCTGATTGAAACCATTCTGATTAAGAGACTCAAACTTTACTGTCTGCATGGATGCTAACTAAAGTGATCTGATAAGATGTGTGTTTACATGCCCCAAAACATTTAATTAGAATATAACTTTTTTTGACTTGTGCAAAGTGGTTCGGCCTGTTTTTTTGTCAATTTTGTTTATGGAAAATGTAATTGGTTTTATTTAATGTTAGTGTAGCCTAGGTTTTTTTCTGTCGCGACAAATTACAAACGTCTCACATGCAGACTAATAATAGACGCTACAAATTACCTAAACGTTTCCTAAACATCTCATATGCAGGCTACCACTACCAGTAATGATAGATGATAATGTCCAGCCTAATTTACCATGTAGCAAAAATGTTATAAGAGGCTCCTGTTTCAAAATCAAAGAGCACTCACAAAAAACGTAGCACTAGCAGATCATAATTTTAAAAAACCCCAAAAAAACCAAACATCATATCTATGAACTATTGTGTGTCAAAAGTAGGAGCGGCCCGTAGAAGAAACAGTTGTAACGGTATGAACGCACATACACCAGCTATGTCAGCCATTACCCACACATGGGGCAAAGGTGCGCTGAAAGAATATATTTATGCAGACCAGAGAGAACAGACTCATATTTTCCTATTTAACGGATTATCAAATGTTTACACCATCCAACCAGAACGAAAAATACCTTCCCATCAGGCCAGTCTCTTCCAATCGAGGTTATTACATTAGGCATTTTTTTATTCTGACTGAGCTACTATTCTGATTATTAGAATATATTTGGGTCCATGTAAACGTACCCTGCCATAGCATATTTTGAGCTAACTGGTGTTTTGGTCATTTTGGGGGAGTTTTTCCTTATCCGCTGTGAGGGTCCAAGGACAGAGGGACATCGTATGCTATAAAGCCCTCTGAGGCAAATTGTGATTAGCGATATTGGGTTTTATAAATAAAACTGAATTGGACTGAATTGTTTTAAGGAATTGATATGACTTGAAAGTAATCATTTTTTTCATTGTGCTGAGGTTAATTAGCCCGACCCATATTTTGTTTTTTGTCTTCTTTTTTGCTAATGCTAATGCATTGCTGCTTTTGCTTTCAAGTGTCACATTATAGTAATTGTCAAAGCACTCTTTTTGGAAAAGGAGCAGTGCCTCATTAGATATCTGTTTTGTAAAATGGCGCAGTGACAGAGTTCAGGCTTGATATGATTCGAGGCTTCCTTGTAGAAAAAAAAAATTGTTGGATGTCACTTTAAACAGATCAGGGGAAAAAAAGAAATGTGTGGTGAGATGTCAGATTGTTCAAGGTGGCTGGAACCAGTTACGCTCACTTGATATTAGTATCAGCTGACTGGTTTAAGAAATACAGATGACAAAGATCCAAATCCTCGAGAGGAGAGGGTTAGGCTCTGCGACAGGGAATCTCTCCCCTTAGCCAAGTGTATAATGACTCTGTTTGCATGGGGAATGGAACAAATAGAGCCAAAGATGGATGTCTAGTTTACTGTAGCGCTATCTGTGGAGTTTTGGACTGCTTTAAGCAAGTTATCAAAGCCATCTGTTTGGGCCTACGGGCCGAGGTTGATTAATATAGCCATGGAATGAGAGTGTCACAAAGGAACCAAAGTCCCAGGCACCGACTACAATATTTCTTTAACTAATTGAAGGATTTAAAGCCTCTCTCCAACCATCCTGATGTCGATCCTTCACCAAGGTAGCAACAAAAATGTACAAGAAAGGCATGGCTCCAGGTCATACTGTCATGTCTCATTACAGAGCAAGCAAAAAATGTGTTGAAAAAATGTGTTTTGGGTGCTTTTAGGGTCATATTTGTCGAGTGTGCTGTGGTCTCTTTGGTATTTTAGAGATGTGCACCTTGGCAAGAGAAATGTGAGTACTTCTTTAAAGAGGCAAGTGACAAACTTTGGACAGAATTGATTGTATAAAGCAAAAAAGATGAGGCTCCAGGCCAAGATTGCAGAAGTAATTTCTATATTTTTTTTGAAGAAGTAAGTAGCTCAGCACAAAGAAAGTGCTGGGGTGAGAATTTAAGGCGTCATGTCAAATTTAAGTTGCCACAAAGTTACAGTTAGTTAGCAATCAGTGAATTACTACATCAGTTATACTGAGCAATTTTAAAACAGCTCTAATCTTATTAGCATTTAGATGGGCATGCTAAATGGGGTATTGCACAGGACACAATATAAAAGCAACACCCAATTCATTGACTCTGTGCTAACCACTCACAAATACATCAATAAAAACAATCACGAGTAGTCCTACACTGCCCATCCTTGCCATTTGAATTATTTCAATTCAATTTAACTGCAGTGTCCCACCCTCTCAAGCACCACAACAACATTCGAAGTGCTCAGTGACTTTCTATTTTGGACTAATAATCCAGAAAACAGATTTCCCTTTCAGACCAGTAAGCTAAGCGTCATTGATAGTTAAAGGAAGACATTAGCATGAGTCGGTGGTTAATGACATTGTTTAATGGTGTGTTCACTTTGTTAATATGGCTGACAACACAGACACATTATGCTCGCAACTTTGAGTTGTTGTGAGTTCAATATGAAGAGTCACTTTCAAGGATAAGTTCACAAATTTTCAAATCATTTTTTCAAAAGGCTCCTTGCCTGGAGGCTAGTCTACAGGGCAGGTGAATAAGGAGTGATGTTTGGTTAAAAATGCTAAACACAGGACAAATTGTTGTGGGAGCAATTACGTAGATTTGCAGAAAATAAGTGCACAATAATAAATTTTAAATGGCTATTTTGGAGTTTGGCCAACCTGAGACCTTGTTATAGGTTTAGATACAATGAATTATGAACTTTTGCCCCGAAATTTAGATGCTGCATTTTTTTTAAAAATTATCTGAATTCAACTATTTATGCCATTGTTGAAGGTTCGCAGTTTCCATCCTTGATTTTTAAGCACTCAGTTTAATAGAAAACAAATGAGGGTGTATGTTTGTTTCTCCAAGAGACCCGTATGACACAGAAACACACACAAAGAGCTCTGATCCTATAGTGAACCTCCAAGATAGCTCAAGTAATTAGTATAATCTCCGTAGGATGCATTCACTCCTCATAGTTAATTATAACAAATTCTCGCTCCGTGATCCGCAGTGTGCACGGATCAAATGTTCCAACTGCAGTAGAAAGATAGAGGCATCTGTCACAAGTCTCCATCTTCAGAAACCCTAAGCCCTATGTGGTCATCGAGAGCGGCATCTCTTAGTCTCCCTCTGCTCAGACGGGGTTATCATTTTATAGCTCTAGTGTGCTTATATCTCTCTAATTGTGGGATTCCAGACTTGATTGCACTCCTTTCTTTAAAATGCTTTTCGTCGCATTCGGAGCCCTTTAAAAAGCATGATGCACTCAACCTTGAGAATGTATCAATAATTCAAACACATCATCCTCTCATGATGTAGCTGTCTGAAATTGAGGGAGGGGGGACAGTGTCTGAGGGATAATATTGCACTCTGTCACATCTGACTAGCTGTCACCTGCTAGAGCACGGCTACATCCAGCTAATAAATGGAGTCAAAGCAAGCACATTTTCATGATTTGCAGTACAGTAACTGCTGCCCTTAGCTGGAAACGTGACCTTCAGATCACACATTGTTCAGATAGTATATAGTTGGAGACTGCATACAGGAAATGACTGGACTTGTCTTGGGTATAAAATTAATTCTAGGGATGCACCGATCCTGTTTGTTTGGCCCCAATCCCGATCGGAGTCCTTTGTTATTGACTATCTGCCAATACTGCTTCCAAACTACTACTTTTAAAAATGACTTTGACTAGGGCTGAAAGATACGGGAAAATAATCTAATCACTATTTTTTAACAATATTGCGATTACGACATTTTAAAAATGTATCTTCCTCTATCTTCTTCCTTACCTATATTATTATAAATGTTTTTTTTTTTTTTTTTTTTTAAATAATTATGAATCTTATAGATCTCCTGTCAGTAACAATACTGAATCAAATCTCACACACTAATGCATACTGACTATGGCTTTGCCACTCAAAAATATTTAGGTACCTCAAAGCCTCGTTGTAAACATGTTGTTGACTGTTCTCACCTCAGCTTCCAGACTGTGGTCAGGACATAGATGTTGACTTCAGGGCTAACCCACCTCAATTTACCCGGCACATAGGAAGCAAATCACTGACACTTTGGTCTTGTTGAGCTGCAGGGTTTATTCAGAGAAAAGTGAAACCTGAAATACAGTCATATTATATCCAAATAAATAAGAATATATCATCTTAGATTTTGAATATCGTAAGTGTTGTCATTTCCTGTTTTTTTAAAGGCTGCATTACAGTAAAATGACGTAATTTTCTGAACTTACCAGATTGTTTTAACTGTTCTATCATTTGCCTTTACCCTCAAAGTCATCACATCCTCATTACTGATCTCATTGTGTAAATATTTTGTAAAAGGAGCTACAACTTTACAGATCACCCATGCCTGCTTTGTATCCTCCTCTGTCACCGTCTCTGTCTCTCTGTCTCACACTTGCTTTCTCAACCACAAACTCGCTACTCTAACAACAATGCAGTAAACATGTGGATTGCACTAATGTCAGCCTTGGCCATTTTCACACAGTAGTACCGCGAGCATCAAAGCTTGCACGTAGCATTTCACAAGTTGTTTTCCTCATCTACTCTCATTTGCATATGTCACGTGGAGCGTATGGCAGCATGTGTGCACTTGAAGCCCACAGGACCAGGTGTTCCCGACCCCTCTAGTTGGAAGAAAATTGTTGCTTTTGTGATTTAAAAATTTTGCTCTATTACATCGCGATATCAACTTGAATTCAATAATCGTTCAGCAGCAGTGCACACTAGGCATAAGGTAGGCTGGCATTAAAACCAGTAAAGAAATTCAGTAATGTATGGAGAGCATATGTGCCGCTCTGTTGTCACAGCACCTCTGGGCAGGATTTTGACAACCTTCCATCAACCCCAGCATTTACAAAATAGTGAAGTTCAAATGTGAGAGATGTTGCAGAATTTCTTTGTAAAAAAAAAAAACTGACTGTGGCTCTGCATGCACGGTATGAAGACACATGCTGTCATATCATTAACCGAAACCTCTGGCTGCTGTTTATTTGTTCTGTGTGCTCTGCAGTTCACTCGCTCACAGCTCTATGTGACTCCAAAGTTTTCAGGGTGTGCGACAGAATGCTTTTGACAGTTGGCACACCAGGAGAGAGCAAATTGAGCAGACTGGCCTATATCCTGACCCTGCAGATCGGCTCAGGACATCCCTGATTTTTTAGTCCTTGAATATTTGGACATTTCTTAATTTGCTCTAATTAAACTGATAAAAGACTTGCTTTCATAGTCCAACCTTTTCCTCCCACAGTCCAAAGTCAAACACCTCAAATGGACAGTTGACTTCTACCTCCCATCCTTTGTATAGTTCAAATACTATGCAAAACTAACATTAATGAACAAGTGAATGCCTCTTTCTAATGAACCTGATTACATCTCTGAATATTAATTTTTGCAGCTTTCCCATGACAGCATTGTCTCAAAAAATGTGTGAAAGGAGTGTAAAATTGAAATCTGTCTCTCTCCAGCACAAAACGATTTGACAAAATTACAATGGGAGAGAACTTCACATATAAACAAGTAAAGAAGTATGATTAGTGTTGGGCAGCTGGAACTTTCAAGTGAGGTCTGGTCATGATTAAATAATAACGTTTTTGATAGAAAATCTCTGACCTTGTACATATTCACAGTTTAACACAAGTGTTGAAGGCAATGTATCTAACCGCCATCTCGACCTTCATACTTTTACATTTCAATGTGCTATTTCATTGTCAAACCAGCGCCTGCTTCAGTAGCTAAATCTCCTTCACATAATCCTTTCAATGGGAAATGTAAATATGTCTCTTATTGCACTTGGAGCATGTTATCTGTATTCAAAGTCTCTGTTCTGGTTTCACAGATTTCTTGAGACCGGTCTGCTGCATAAGCCCTTTGTTAAAAATTCACGTCATTAGGCCCATTCTGTGGTCTACATTGTATATTGCACTACAGTAAAGCCTGCAGTAACTTAAGTGAAACACTTGAGTAAGCTCTTGAATTTTTTATTGTGCGTGATGCAAGAGTTTGGTGCTGTTCTGTATCTGTAAAAGGCTATCAATGAAATTCATTACCCAGTGTATCAACTATATTAAATGATTCACCAATTGAATGGTGAGGTCTGAAAATCTATTATCTGTTGTCATTTTCACTGATGAGATAGCAATGGATTTGACTTGACTCTTCAAATTAGATTCATTCATCATTATGGTTGAAAATGAATACAAATTTTCTTGATCAATTTGGCTCCCTCCCAGTAACTTCTGGTACAAGATAACCAAACATGGATAATTAGTAGATATGAGAAATCATTACCCACTGTTAATCATGGTGGAAGTTTGTCTTGTTCATTGTTGTTCCAGTATCAGCACACTTGTGAGACTGAAGAAGAATATTTCACTGATGTAATGTAATCAGAGATGTCTATCTCTGAGAAGTTTTGGCTCAATTAGTCCTCCTGAACACTCAAGGCGGAGTGCCGTGCTAATTTTTCCTCTACTCAGCACCTGCGGTGCAGTCAATACGCTCTCTCACAAACTTTGTAATAAGAAAATATTTATGAGGCATATCTTGGCATAGGTTATTCACGAGAGATACAATTTTGAGGAACAGGTATTGTCATCCTTGTATTTAGGGAAATTCATGAAAAGCGGGAAGGTCCGCAGGACAATAAACACATTAAACAGATTACATCAAACATAAACAATCAATGTGGTCTGAATTAGAGAACACAGCCATACTCATCTTTGTCTTTTTTGATAATCTTGTTTAGTCTCCTTTCAACAAACAGTCCTGAAAATGAACAGTCACAGAGAGATAATACCGTTAAGTTTCAGCGGCAACGTGCTCTGCCTCCCTTGGGCTGGAAGATATTTGGATGGTCGAGTGAAAAATTGCCCTGAATTCTGACCAATGAATCGTTTTACACATGCTTTAATGCATTTCATAAATAATCTGCCTGAGAAGGTAATTAGTGCAGGTGTTTACACATATTTCTGCCATCAGGGTGCACAGTAGGATCACAGTTGGCTGAGTGAGTTTTAGGTTATTAAATTAGGCCCAAGGTAACAGGAAGAAGGATGAGCTACAGTTGGGCAGGTATGAGCAACAACATGTTTACCTATTCATCATCCAAACAAAAAATACATATTCAGGAAATTATGCACGTTCAAGTTATCTTCCATTCGAGAAACAGATTCAGTGTTTGCATAATCAGGCCTGTGTGCAGGAAGATTTTTCATATTCAGGAGAGGTCAATTGCACAGAGACATCTCCCTGGGGGGTTTTCCAGAGACGAAAAAAGGGTTGGACCTAAAAACGTAAGAATTAAGCTGCTTAACTTCACGGGGCCAAATAGGAAAGTAAATCATTTTCATCATTTTCTTAGGAATAATGCAATAAACAATGCAGTGCAGGAAGCATACAAAAATAGGAAGCCCGATCATATTGTTTACCACTGTCTTATAAAGCTTTCTAATGTAGCTCGTAGCCACGTAGGAGATCCATCTCAGTATGAGGGATGTCCCTGAGTTTGGGAAATATTCCATTCAACACCGCAGTCTATCAGTTTCCTTAGAATAACTGTGACCTGCTGTGTACCGGATGCATATGCCCCACTGCAATTTCTGCTAAAATATCAATGCTTCAGTGCAGCATAAACACTGCGGGTGATGACAGGCCTTTCCCTGAGGTGAATCTGGTTGCTCCATTGCCCTCACCTCTTATGCCCAGACACAGAACAGCCATCATGTTATTGGTTTTTACAGTACTTAAAGCACAGTGATGCTAATTTTGACAATCAATGTTCACAAGTGTTGATACTTTTAAAGGTTACAAATGCTTTGTAAGACTTTGACATGTCACATTGCTTTACACTTAAACACAAAAATCTATATCATGCTTTGCTTGGACTCTACTTATAGCAGAACTTTGACATTAGCATAGATGATTTGTCAGTTTATAAAATGTTTCTTTAAAAATGAAGAAACCATAAGCCTAAAATGGTCACGAAAGATTTTTTTGTTCCTCAATTGATGCATAAACATCAATAAAAATGTTCACATTTTAATCAATAATCTCTTAAATTTCACTGGTTAAAAAGTTTATTCTCACAAGTTACAATTAACTGATCTTAGGCTGCATTCAGACCAACTGTAGCTCTGCGTGAGAAAACACAGCGCCCTCATTTATTTTAATGAGCACAGTTTGGCAGCATAGCAGGAATGCAGATGCAGAGGACTGTAACCAAAAAAAACAACCAAAAAAACGTAGGGTAGTTAAGCAAAAAAAATTGTTCAACATTTGCCGTAACATGAGGTCTTCCAGCAAGGAAAGGCGCTGGCCAATCACATACATACAAGCACACATTCCTGGTGGCTTACCTTTTATCATGAGTGCTGTATTTCTATACTGTTTGGATACCTTTGGATTGTCGCAACGAAAATAATTGCTGCCATTATTGCTGTTCAAGATTGTAAAGCATTGTGCAGTGTTTTGGCGTTTGAGAAGCCTTCAGATTATCTGCGTTGTTTAAACACTGATTCCGGTCTGAATGCACGCTTTACGGTAAGATGGTCCTGGGTTTAATTCGTGGCTCAATTGGTGTCCGCAGTGAATGTTCTGCCTTTGAGTGTTGCATGGGAGCTCTGTTTCCTTCCCAACTGCAAAGAGTCAGGTGAAGTTGAGACTGTAAATTGCCCATAAGTGTGTCTCTATTAGTCTCTCTATGTAATGGCAACCCATCCAGTATGCCACGAGGAGAGATAGACTGAAGCCTTAATATGCCTCGATTGTAAAAAGCAGAAAACATAATGGCCTTTAGTTTGAGGATGGTAATGTTAATCGGCAGCAAAAAAAGGTTGGTTTGCAAGTTGAACACGCATCGGTACAGCTGGTGCTAATGGACTAAAAAGATGGGCTAATTAAAGATAATTAAGTGTGTGGGTTGGTGTAACTATAGTCTATTACCTGCTGATATTATGGAGCTTTCCAGTAACATTACACATAACGTTATTTCAGATCAATCACAGTGATGTTATGGTGTTTGGAGTCCTGGCAGTAAACGAGGGATTTCATTAGCACCTTTGTGAAAGAGAAAACACTACTGAGTAGTTATTGGCCAAGTGCTCCACTTTACCACCCTCAAACTAGTGTCCAGTCAGTCAGTGAGTGAGTTGTTAAATCTGGTGTCCTTAATTATTTCTATTAATAAGATACATCCATCTGTATGGCACATTTATTTTGGTTAGAGAGGCTGTGTGCACACGACCATGCAGAAATGTACTTTGGCTTGTCAGGTGGCACTAGCTGACAGTGCCAATAAGTCTTTTCAAAACAGACGTAGAATGTGCTGGAAGAGATGTGTTTCACACCATGGCTCTATTTTCATATATCAAAATTAAAAGCAATCCAGCAGCAATGATTTTCACACTTTGCTCACTGACACGTCGTAAAAGTTTTGCTTTGGCTGATTCAATTACATGTAAAGAGCAGGTTCTGACAGAACCTGCCACAACAAGTGTGCCATCTTTTATAGTGTAAACATCATTTCAGTCAATTGCCATCACAGGAGGAGATGACAGTGTGTGGAATGTTCAGGATTTCACCTTTGAAATAGCTGCTGGCATGATTGTATATACTGGTATATTAAATTTGAACATGATACAAAAGTGCACAAATTGATTCTAGGGTTTAATAAATGTCTGAGATGTCGTAGATAATTACGTGGTAAGAAGTGTTGACTTGCAGTGAGAAAGTTAAATGGGTAATTATTAGTCAGTGTATCATGTGGAAACTTGTGGTGTGTAATTGTAATTCTAGGTGTTTATTGTTACAAGTATGAACTACTTGCATAATGTCCTAAGTGCATAGTTAGCTTGTCATTTTACATCATGGTCACATCTGTTTTAATTCCAAACCTGTCACCTAAACATTACGTTTATATACATCCAATTTGCAAAAACATTTATGGTCTGAAGGGAACGTGATGCTGGCCAGATACATTTTCTACTAACATTACAAGTGTGTGTTAATTATCAGTTAATAATCTGGTTGCAAATGTTTCTCAATTAGTCATAGTCATGTTGTTTTACATTGAATTCATCATGAAAACTTTGTTTTTCTCACATGCTTCCCTGGAAAATGGCCAATATATTGATTTTGATTGATTGATTGGGGCCCACGTTTAACAACAGCAAAACCATATCAAAACATCTGTTAACAAACTCTCACACTACTCCTGCAGTATAATCCAAGTCTCCTTTACACAGTCATATGCTCAGGGCTTCCCAAACACAGGCATTTTGGATAAAAAAACAACTTGGTATTGGAGTCTGGTTTTGAAGAGAGCAAAGATAAGTTTCACTTCCTGTTTGCCTTTAAACAGTAAGGTTTTAGCAAAAACAATCTCAAATTACAGTTAAACGTTGAGTTAAAATTAGGGGTGTGCCATATCATCTCATTCGCGATAATACCGGTGTATTTTTTAATATCATGGAAAAATTCATATTGTGATACTTGCGACATTTTGATATTTCGATTTCGACTTTCCACATTTTGACGTCATACTCTTAACCACGGCAACAACAACCATGGCTAAAAATGAAATTATTACCAACTCTCGGATGGTTCCAAAAAGAGGAGCAGCTTCAGTGGTGTGAAATAAACTGTGGCTTCCTGAATGTTTTATGAACAGTCCCAGATTTCTCAGACTCTTTTAGTGACTTACCGCTCAGAGGGAACTCATTCAGCGGCTCCTCCGGCAGCAGCACAGCGTCTCTCCCTCTCCTTTCTTGCTGAACACACAACGGGAGTCGGTGTCGTTTTGCCATAAACCTTGGTCATGTAAACCTATGTGACACTCGCGTCTCCATAAAAAAACTATATATATGTGAATGTGTGATAGTTTTGGTAGCATAATAGCCTGTCACAGGTTATATATTTAGATGTAAGGGTACATCTTTTTGTGTTTGGAAGCTGTTTAAACGTGTAATTTGTGGTAGATTTTATTTTGTTGAACTCTTAATATTGTATACAGAATCTGAATCTCCCTCTTGAGTTACTCTACTGTTGTTTACAAACTAAGTTTGTAGTTAGTTAGTTAGTTAGTTTTGCTGAACATTTGAAGGCAAGCTGTAAAACTATCTCATTTATTTTGTTGCAATTCTACGCTCTTAGATTAATAATAAAATGTATATATATTTTCAACAATTGTCATATCGTCAAGAATATCGTTATCGCAAAAATACCCTGAAATATCGTGATATTTTTTCAGAGCCATATTGCCCACCCCTAGCTAAAATAGGTTTCTGAAATTGTAAGGTGAGGGTTTTTTTGGGGTTTTTTTTTTTTTGATCAGCACTGCCTAGTTTTACAGTTTGATCTCAGTTTTTCAGCCTTCGTTTTACAAATCATTAAACAGTATGGCACCCAATTCATGTTAACAAACTCTCGTACCAAATAGTGCACTAAAATATGTTTCTGAAAACATTTTGGGGAAGGAGTAGATAACACAGCTACAGAGTCTTGTTAAACATTTGTTGAGCACTGCCTAGTTTTACAGTCTGATCAGATTTCTGTCTGAGTTTGAGACAGAGGGCGAGGGGGGCGTGGCAAGTCTCGCTCTTGATCCGCTTCTGTAATCTTTGTCTTCATGGTGGCGGGCATACGAGAATGCACAAATACAATCTGTAGTTTGAGCAGCAGCCTCAGAGCCAGAGAGATGAGCAGGGGCATTAGGTTACTGGTAAGACGGGGGGAAGTTTACCACAGTTCATTTACACATACTAGCCACAGTGTTATTATACAAGGCTAGTTGAAAATCAGCAAAGTAACATTCAACTAAAACCACAAGGTTTCCTAACCTTAACCAAAGCACTGTTGTTTCCTAAACAACAAACACTACGGAATTGGGGACGTGAACTCTCATCTCTGGTGTCAGTGCTTTGTATACAATGGGAAAAGAAGTGAAGAGAAAGAGATGACAGTCACAGTGATTCAGCAACAAACTAATCATCTTACAATCTCAAGGTTGGGAGGCATCACTCAAAGCAATGAGACTTGTTAACTCAGCATTACCATATCAGTAATTAATAAGTTACACAGGGAGAAGACAACTGTAAAATAAAGTGATGACACTTACATAATAGTTTTCTACTAACTACCCGGTACTTTGAGGTATCAATAATGCCAAAGATGTTTTTTTTGTTGATAATACAACCATCAATTATTATTTCACTCAATGAAAACTGTTGACTTGGTTGACATGCTTGAATACAGCAAACGTTTATTGGACCAATATTTAGTTGCTATTGCAGTATAAGTTGCTGGCACATATTTGCTTTTTACGTAAAATTGTAATCAGTTGGTATTTTTTGGACGTTGCTAA
Source organism: Epinephelus moara (assembly GCF_006386435.1). Classification (NCBI taxonomy): domain Eukaryota; kingdom Metazoa; phylum Chordata; class Actinopteri; order Perciformes; family Serranidae; genus Epinephelus; species Epinephelus moara. Next base: position 19,543,186 of record NC_065515.1, read on the forward strand.
ATGCTTTAATGGTAAGTTAATACACCTCAAAAAACTGGTCTTGGTTAAGTGTTACCAAGAAAAATCAATGCACAAGACAAAATGTTTACTTTTTTACATTTCCACCAAAACCACCACCTTTCTCTAACCTTACCCAGAGTGTTTTTGTAGCCTTAACTTTACCACACGCCGGATTTCCAGGAGACAGGTTTGCAGAGCTAATAAGTTCCACATTGTAGTTGTGCTTTGGCCATTTTTCAATTTTCTCTCCACCAAGTACAATAGCTGTGGTGAGTTATAAACTTTGATATATGGGCTAATCACAGAACACTGAAGTATTGCCCACCTTCTAACAGTTTCTGGCATCTGGGAGAGTTTGCCGCCAAGGCACAGCTGGTTGATTTATTGAATTAGAAAAAAAAATTAAGCAATGATGTTCACTTCTTTATAACGTGGGGATTCATAATGCTACCAAACTGCCAAAATAAATAAGTATGACCTTTTGAACACTTAATGTTCACTACATTTGCAGAGACCTGTGTTTTCTTTTCACTAAATCGTGTGTAGTTCAGCGGTGTAGCTTTCAATGTGCTGAGCAGAGGATTAGGGTGTGTAAGTGCAGATCAGGAGACTGAGGGTTCAGTATTTATTACTGGTCAAAGCAATGCTGGCATCACATTTGGTTGATAATGGCCTCCAGTAGTTTGTTTCCCTTTTTGGGGGGGATTTCATATCATTTCTTTCAATGGATGCCACGCACTCTGAGAAGTGGAGAGGACAGGCGCTAAAAATGATAATTTTGTTGTATACTTTTATTTCCAAATCACCACAGTATGTAATTATGTTGCAAAAATCTTCAAGAAGCCTAACTGCTCATTTATGAAGCTGCTTTGATAACCCTGTCGGGAAGCTGGGATGATGGGCTTGAGCATGTAAACCCTTTACAAAGAAGAAGTTACCACTGTGTCTGCAGATACAGTGAGTGTGGGAAGCGGTGCAGACAACAGTAATGAGTTTTAAGCAGCACTACCTTTCTTATACTAAAGCTGTAGTGTAGGTTTACCCTTGAAGGATGACACATGTCTAAAAACTAGAAAACACTCAAAGCACAGACCTCTACCAAGGCTGCACAACTTTAAAAATGCATTATTTAAATAACAGATGAAGAAATTTAAAATGCAAAATGGCCCAGATCTGTATTAAAATACACTTGATTGGCTGATTGGGCCTATGAATATTTGGAGACTACTTAGATCCTCTCTGGGAAAAGCACAAGGTTGAGTTGTGCCAAATTTCGAAGAAGTCAGACTGATGACCATTGGGTTTTGGCCATTTTATTATGTTGCCAAAGCACCACATTGGCAAAAGACCATCATATTTTGCACATTCGCGCTTCAAAACACAGGAGTTAATAGCAAAAAATGTTTTAACAAACTTAATGAATGGCCACATAGGTGGTGTTTTTCAATCCAAATCCTTAACCAAAAACTAAGCACTTGTTCTTTGGCGTACAAGCAAACTCTCCATCAGATTTCATTTAAATATGCAGAATATTCTCTGAAATATCCTGATAACCAGAACCCACACACAAAGAGACAATCGGGAGTGAAAAAATAACAGCCTTTGGCGAATGTACTTTGGGCTTTGGATGGTTACTTTCAGTGAAATTCATTAAGTCTATTCTATGCTTTAAAATTTCTTCTGTGTTGAGGCTCAACTGAATCTCAAAGGTCAGTGCCTTCCCACTCAGCGAACAATCTGCTATCTGTTTGACCCTTTATCTCACAAATTTGTAGGCAGGATTTCAGGACTACATTAATCCCTATTAACCAAATTTCACAAAGAAACATGCTGTTTCCAAGCCAGCATATGCAGTTTAAAAAATTTACTTGTTAAGAAGTATTTAATTTGACTTTTCCCTTTGATGAAGCCTAATTAATCAATGTGTTGTTGTCATTTCCCAAAAGATAGAAATTAACATTCAAACCAACTCACGTTATCCACAAAGTGCACATTTCTAATTGCATAATAATGTGTGCTGCTAATTGATACTGTGAAACATCAGAAATATCAAGTATCAAATACGCACCAAAAATCGAAACCAGGTATGCCGAATGATTGACATCCGGTGAATACCTCAGTAATCAAAGTCTGATGTAATGCTGCCCGTCTCATGTGAGTCCGTCCACTCCATCAGATTGCTGCCGGTGGAATGTGGCTCTGCCTCGGACCAGGACTTTAATTAGAATAGACTGTTTTGAAGTCAGACTGGTCATTATCTGGCTAACAGAATGAGGACATTTTTCAGAGTGTAGAGGGAATACACACAGACGCTGTTCTCAGAGCTTAAGTAGATATGTATCAAATAGTCACACAGATAGATGAATGTGATTCCATGTCTCGCATGACATTGTTGCTAAGCCTGTCTTCAACTTTTCATGCTACTGTGAAATTACTCGATTTACAGCTGCTTCAGGCGGAGGCTCAAGTGAGTGAGAATGTGATTGCAGATGCCGAAATTTGTGCAACACCATAACACCAACAATGATGCAGCAGTTCAAATTGATCAGATAAATGAGTTTACTGTAATAAATGCAATACAAATATCATTTGAAAATTAGCACTCATGACAGTATACATTTGTGAGCTGTCAGTGCCGCTTGTTGTTCGTCATAATTGTGAAAGCTGAGAGCTTCTTTGAACTTGAGGGGGAAAAAAATAATAGAGACAAGGTCTGCCTTTAAATCTGTAATGTTTGATAATAATAAAAGCAATTTAAAAAAGGGAAGTATGTGATGATAACATCTTGTCACATCTTTTGAAGCAGTTGTGATTAAAAGTCTGAAAAATAGCTGTACTTAACAAAGAACAACTGCTCTCAAATTTTCTGGTTACGCCATAAATAAATAAATGCAAGCATACATCATCCAATCTGTGGATCAATACGTCAACGAATACATAATTTCTTTGAATTTTAGCTCTAAGATAACATTACAAAATTAAAACAATGACATCACAGGCATTTGCCACTCAATCTTGATAGCGTTACAGTGGACAGTGTGCTGGAAAAGTGAGGAAAGCCCCCTCTGGCCATGTGGCTCGGTGTCTTCAGCTGTGGTCTCTTTAATTACAACAGGAACAATGGGTCAGTTGTCTCAATACACTTCTGAGGGTAACATCTTTACAACATGGAGAAGCATGGAGAAAGCAGCTGTCAGCAAGGATTTCTCTCCCTGCCTCCCTCCTTTCTCCCTCTTTCCTTTTTATCTTCTCGGCTTCGATGTTGCTAAGCACCGGGGCAAGCAGCCATGTTTGAGAATATATTTGAGTGAGGAAAGCCATCCACATATTTATTCCATTCCTCACTGCTGGATGAAACCACTTAGCATTTAGAATATAGGATGAGTTTCATCTGTGCAGGTATGCCACGGTGGGCAATCACCGAACCCCATGATGTTCCTGTGGGATGGAAGACATGTCCGACCAGATTGTTGTTGTAGGATTGTATTTACCAGAGATATTAATATTTGTGATAAACAAAAGGAGGTCTCTTGCATAACATCTCATCTGGTATTCAACTTAAGTGTAAGAGGATAGAAGGGAGCTGGAAGAAGATGTTTCTAGCTCTTTGCTGTGCTAATGCTGACCTTGATGAAGCTGAGGTTTAATTGAGATTTGAAGGATTACAGTGTGGCATGGCATTAGACAGTAAGGCACTGCTCAGACACTTAGGCCATATGTAAGACATTTTTGGGAGGGGCAAATGAAAATAATATTTTATTTGTTTGGGGGGTTTTTTCCCTTGAAAAATGTATTCCATGTAATAATCATTACAATACATGTGATGGGGAATTTAAGGTGAATCCAACTAAAGTAATCTATTTATCAGTGCTGGACGTTTCCCATGCACCCCCAGCCCCACCCTTCAAAAGAAAAAACACATTAATATCTTTTCATATTTGTCATACTTTTTACAAACAACAATAAGAGCTAATGATAAGTCAACATAAACCAACAACTTAGCTAACAAGCAACAATAATAAATAACAAACAATGGGGAAAAAAAATACAGCAATTTTTCAAATTTTGCCGCTTTCGTTTTTCTTTTCGTACTGCACCCTGGATTGCTATTTTTTTTTTTTTTTTTTTGATGTCATTTTCTTTTACTTTTATGCTTTAAACATTCACTCCACTCCTTTTTTTTGATGTCATTTTCTTTTACTTTTATGCTTTAAACATTCACTCCACTCCACTGCACCCATCAGTGCTCAAGCAAATTGTTTCCCAACTGGTGGATCATGACTGAAAAGTAGGTCACAGATCCATTCTGAATGGGCCGCAAGTGACTTGCTGCCATAACACCTTTGTAAGAAAACACTTTATTTTTAAGTACAGTGAATTTCCAGCACAGAGCATTTATTTTGAAGAGCCATTTCCTGCTGTAGAGTGAGTGAAAAACGAACAGCTGCTTAACAGAGACAGCAAACTAGCTTGACACATGGCCAAACACAAGTATGACACTGAATATATTAAACTGTGTGGACTGAACTGAACTAATGACTAAGGAGAAATCTGTGGGTGGACCAGTTGGGAACCACTGGTCTAGCATGTTGTGACTGTGATGATCAACCAAAAAAAAAAAAAAAAAAAAGTTTTTGGGTAATTAGAGGATTTTGGTGCCCCCCCTCTGGTTGGCGCCGTAGGTGGGCGCCTATGTTGCCTATAGGAAGATCCGCCACTGCTATTTATAGAAAGTGACCAAGCACAAATAAAAGCAAACAGCTGTTTTTAAGTATGTAATGTTCAACGTCGTGCTATAGTTGGTGCGAAACGCACTGCTTCCTGAATGTTGGCCACAGTGACTGTTTGATAATAACAGTGGGATTTCCATAGAATACCAAGCTGTGCAACGAACGCACAGCACGGTGGGTAGTCAAACAGTCGCACTTACGAGATGCATAAAATTGCTTGAAATAAGGTATAAGCTGGTTTACACCCAGATGGTTGCATGTTATGTTGCACAGAGTCAAATTGAACAGAACAAAGTAGTGTTTAACTGTCTCCCCTGCAGTGCTGAAATAATGACCCATCTTTGTGTGTGTTCTGATCTCTCTCCTTCTCTCCCTCTCAGTTGTTTCTTTCTCTCTTTCCCTCACTCCCTGACTTTTTTTTTTTTTTTTTTTTTTTTTTGAAACATTTTTTTAGCCAATTGAGATATGTGTCTCAGCAGGAGAAAAACTGCTGTAGTGAAACAAGACCATGAATAATTAAAAACAGTGTTATTAATGAACTTCCAGACATTATGTTGCTAATGAACGATTTCAAGTCTAATTTGTCAGCTCGACTTTTGTTGTCTGTTCCATCACATTTCTTTGCACATTAAGGGGCCATCACAACAACCTTAATCATGAGAGTGTGAGAAAGGTGTCACTGTATGATGCCAAAGTACTTTTGGACTGGTGTCTCAGTGCTAATGTTGCTATCATTTTGTAATGCCAGATTAGTTTGACTCTCATCTTCATAAACTTTCAGATAGGGCTGTCCTGAATACCAGATTTTGGGCGTTGAAGCATCAGTGAGAAATATGGAGATAGGACGAGGCCATCAGTCGATGCATCTAAAATAACGTGACAATTAGCCACTTTGTTAGCACACAGGTCGTAAATTTGCCATAATAGCTAGAAAATGAATACTTTGGAGGACGACTAAGATCGTATTTATGATTTTCAGTTGATAAGCCAAGCTCGCTGTAGATTTGTGACACAACAGTTTCTCTGGCATTTGAATTTTGGGGGTTATCTTCGTGAATTTCGAAACTATTCCGGATACTTGCCGATTTCCACGTCTTGCTAATGTATCCGTAAGCGTGTCGCATGTGGTCAAACTGTCCTAGTTTCAGTAGTGCTGAATTAAATGAGGGTGACTTCGAGTCACCTATCACTAAGTTTAAATGTCCTTGTCAATGAATAACTAAATAATTTATGTTGATGCATAATATATAATGTTGGATAACTGTTTGCTAATTTATGGGATTTTTGGGGGTAATACATATACATATATATTCCAAGAAAAAAAAAAACTGAGCCTTTGAAAGCAGATTTTGACAATAATTATAATGGCAACAATCCGGTCAGCCCTACTTTTAGAAGTGTATGCATTCAGTCTATTCTCATATACTTTTTTATTCCATGTGTGGATGTGTATTTGAGACAAACAACAAAAAAAATTCTGTTTCTTCTGGGCCTTTGTAGTTCAGACTGTAGTTCAGACTCCAGACTGGGTCAACTTTAGCCATTCAGTGACAACATCACTTTCTGTTGACTGATTGGGATTTAATCTCCCTTCAATCAGCCCCTCCCAAAACACATACATCATCACCCACTTCCTCCATCTCCCATGAATATTATATTCTACTCGTGAGCTGTACTAGCAGTGACAGGCAGCTGGTCTGTTGGAAACTGAGAGAGCTGCAGCAACTGTGGAAGTTTCTCACACAGCCGTATTTGATTTCTTTCATTTCTTCAAGCGGACATGCTTATCATTCATGAATGAGCATACTACCACGTTATGTTGGAGTATGTACAGAAAAGATCAATGAAATATCAAAGAATTTAGAAAAAAAGAGAGAACCTATCAATCACAGCACTACTAATATGTGTCTACAGGGTGAAATTATCAGATGAATAAATATTTAATCACTAAGCACCACATCACAACAACAATAATATCTATTCACAGTGAGCCTATGAGTACCAGTTGTGTCTTATCAGCATGACAAGATGGTGAGGCTGAGACTGAAGATCCCAAAGATCCATTAGTGTCCTCTTTTTCATTTTGACACTAACTTCTGGATATCTGCCATCACTTAATATTATATTACAGCATCAACAACCCCCTGTTTATCTTTATTACTGGCCCCTAATCTCTCGTGACAGTTAATCATGTTACAAGTTCTTTGGGTCGCTTCAGTTCTCTGCAGCTTTCAGCATTGTCTTTGTTTCTCTTGCACCGCTATATTCATAACTTCTGATCACTGTGAGGTCCATTATACAGTGTATATCCGTCGCAACTTGTGTCTTAATAAGAGAAGTCACCCGTTCTCCCTCAGTGCTGCTTAGCCGTGCTGTGATTAATGTCTTCATGGTCTGGTCGAAGTGTCGATATCTTCAACAGCTGGGCCCATCTGTCATCTTTTTCCTGTGACACCCCTGAACGTAACTCAGGTCCTATCAGGGAGGCCATCCATCAAAGTGGTAAACAGAGACGTCTCACATTAGCAGCCCTGAACACTTCTCATCGTATACCATAACAGACAAGCAATCATCTGGTATTATGTCGCGCCACAGGCTAATGTGAAATATTAACGGAAATATACAGCACACCAGCTGCCGATTGGATGGGGCATCTGTGCTTAGCGTAATGGGTGGGTAACAATTTAATATTGTGGAGACAGTAGATTGTAAATTTGCTCTACAGATTTGTTCCTAAGCTGTAACACTGGGTCAGGGACCACGTCAATACAGAGCAATTTATATTTTGGGAAATCTTTCCGTCTTTACCCTTTTTTCTTAACCATGCTTTGTGTGTATAAATCAAAGGCACACAGTCCATTTACTCTGAATAGCCTACTCCTGCATATTGATTTGTGTTGTATACTCTGTGTTGTAAAGTCTGAGAAGCAAAGTAGAGAAGAGCATTTCACTTGTAGTTAAACTGGATCTGCTTTATAAGAGACTCATAAAAATGACTGATATCTACAACCACCTTGGAACGTAGAATCTAATGATGCATTCAGATACATTTATTACTTTTGCCTGTCATACTGTTTCCTCTAGGGGGCAGTAGGATCAGGGACAGCCAGGGTGTCTCTTCATCTGTGCGAATGGTGACGGACTCACCACCATTGCTGCTCAGATAAATGCTCGAGGGTTGAGGCCACGGGCCAGCTTACTAGGGATCAACCTCATCGTTCTCTCCAGCAGCCCCTCATCTCCCCTCGATCTCTTTGCCTTTCTTGCAGTCCTATGCAGCACTCACTCCTGGCGGGGATTATGCTGACACTGTAGTGGGAGGAATATATGCATGTTGGAAATCAAGTTATGGAGCTTTTGTCAGTGCCGTTGTCAAGTGATGGAGATAAATGTGGGTGAAATATGTGTTTTCAATGTTTGGGAAGCTCCACCTAACACTCAGCTCTTTTTAAAACCTACGGCTACATTTCTATTTCTATATTTTTCTCCCTGCTTTCAGCAAGGGAACTTCTTTATATTCACAAATGAAACATAGATAATGGTCTCAGCAGCAGTGGGGATTCTTGAGGATAAACTTGTTAAAGTTAGAGATAAAAACACGGTGATATCGCAGATAAAAAATCAGTCTCTCGGCTCTTGCGGCTGACCATCGTGGTCCGTTATTTGGATTCAACCAACAGCAAGCCACATGGTGTTTGAAAAAGAAAGAACTCTATTAGATAAAGGAGGCCAAATTAAGCACAGGTCCCCTGAAATTGAAGCAAGATAGTGTTTCTTTGACTCTTTGAAACCCAAGCACGATCTGGCACACATTTAGCAGGAGAACGGCTAATTGCATCAGCACCTCTGCATAAAAACTCAGTCAGTTATGAAGACGTAATGGGAAACAGGATTCCTTCGCAATGCTTCATGTAATGCACAACTTTTTTATTTCCTCGCTCTGAGGATTTTTTTGTTTTTTTTCCCCCATCTGCTGTGGTCAAAGTGGAGATACTTATTGTAACAGTAGGAAACATATCACATGTATTGAGGAATGGAGCAAAGGAGGCCAATAAGTAGGGCAGTTAAATGGAAATAGTTTCATTTCCTTTGGTGTAAACAAATACCCCATGTAGTCCCCGGACCAGAGCTGTGGGTAATCGGCTGCTATAACTCAACAGAACACTTTGCCCTGAGCTAAACATAATACTTCCTGCACTTAACTAAATCCATTTTTCAACCCTCAGAAGAGTTATGACACACCAATACATTATTGCACAAATGTCTGACAAAGTTAAACCTGTGCAAAACATGCAGCACAACAGTGTTTGTTCAAAGATCTGTTTTTTTTTGTTTGTTTGTTTGTTTTAAAGAGCGACTTCAGAGCAACAACACTATTTAGTAAAAAAGCCTTCTACTGACTTTCCCTGTGTTCTTCTTCATTAATTCTTCAGTGGACTGAAAATAATTGTATCAAAATTTAAAAAGGGCCATCTTGAATTCCTGTTCTGTTTCAATTCGATTTTCCTCATTTTCAATTATCCATGTGACTTGCACATATCAGGGGGTTAGTCAATAGGCCATTTCCCATCTGTCTGGATTCTTTTGTCACTGCTTAGGCTTTGCTTTTCAAACACTGCGAAAACTCAGATAATTAATCACTGCTTGCAGCTACAGGTCCGCACAGAATCGTATAGATTCACAGAAACATGATGTGCAGTTATTAAGAGAGCAATAGGGTTTGAGCACAAAGTCAAAGAAATCCCTGTCAAGGACAAACCTATCCAAAATGTGAGATTAGGCACCTGTGTGAGACCTTCATCTCGCAAGCAGGTGTTTTATTTTTTTTCTGTCCAAGTTCCTAAGTTCACTCTTTTGTAATTAGCACCTCGCATCTCTGAGATGGGTTATAGTTGACTGCTAAGGAGAGGATGAAGCCTGCACTACGGTAATAGCATGAATACTTCTTTTCACCCCATCACAGGAAGACGCGGGAGGTCTTTTTCACTTCTGCAGGTGGTGTGAATGCTATTGCCACACCTTCTGGAGCAGCATGCCTGTATCCAAAGCCAAGGTACTCCTATGATACCTCATACCGGTTAGGTTGTTTGTACAACCTAGCATAAACACATTGCCCATTTGTTTCACTCAAGTTGTAATGGTGCTTGACTAGCTCCTAGTGCCTGCACGTTTCAGTCTATATCTCAGCAGTAAAGCAGGAGACAGGTCGGTCTAAGGTCCTGCTGCGAGGCGTTGGTAGATAAAGCACACTGCAGGTAAAAACATGCATGGCCACTCACCATTAGATCACTCCCCATGCTGTCCCTGAGATGGCGCTCTTAATTAGAAGGTCCTTGGATCTTGCTGTCTAAACTCAGGTTTTACTGCCCACATTACCACTTTGTATAATACAGTTCCTCGCAAGCTACGGTAAAACATTACAGGGGCATACAGTATATTATGAATACATGCTGTAATTGACACTATTTTGGAGTTGCTTTATGGCTTCATGTTGAACTTCTGCTTCCTCCCGAGCACCGTCTGCGTTGTCTTTGGCGATTAGCCTGTTTCTCACCTGCACTTCCTCCCCAGACAATGGCCTGTTCTGCTCGTGCAGATGATGAGGTGCAGTATCAAAGCCAAATGAGATGGCTGCCAATTAGGGAGGGCTTCCAGGTGCATTTCAATGCAAACTCGCACCAGTAACTGCACCCTGTAGTGTCTCCATTCAAAGGCACTTTATAACGGGCAGACTTGAACAGAAACTTATGAAAGTATTTCAATTACCAGAATAAATGACAGACCTCTTTTCAATACTTGGCACAGGAGGGTTTTGATCTTTGTAATGATGTCTTACTAAATGTTTTAAGCAGGATGTTAAATTGACTTGCCGCTGGTACAGTTTGTGTAACCTCTTTTTTTCCCCTTTAATGCTAGTTAACTTGGAAAAAAATCTAATAATCCATTTGGCTGTGTTCTGGATAGACTCCAGTTCAAATGCTTGGAAACGGTGTGAGACCACACAGTTATTTGGACAGCCCCCACACTCCCCAGGGGATACAATAGACTTTTATATTGTCTCTACAAGAGCTTTAGTACAAAAGCCTCAGACAAATGAAATCACTTTTTACCAAACGTACAGGTTGTCTGCAACATAGTTTAATTAAATATCTATTGATTTGGAAATGATGGCCTTAAACTGTGTTAGGTCTTTGTTGACAATTGTAAGCTTCCTGTTCAGTGTGACACGTAAAATTAATTGGTGTTAATTTTGTGTCGAAATGAAAAGAGCAACCAGTAAATGCTGCCCAAAAGGAAAAAAAGATCAGTGCAGACTCACTGTAATCATATGCAAGACATTAGCATTTTAAGCATTAGTGATGAACCAGGAACTTCCCTCTTAAACACCTTTTGCCCAAAACAGGTTAGGTCATGACAGAAAAAAGGCTTTCCTGTGTTCCTGTGGGTATGTTTCCCGAATCTGCAAATGCACAGTCTTGCACCAAAGTGGCCTTTGAATCACAATTTTTAGTTATTATTCAAATTAAATCAAGTCAGGGCAGAAGGGAAGAGCAGTCAGAAGAAGCTCGCTGCTGTAAATCTTGAAGCTCTACCTCTGTGATTGCTCAGGCCACCGTGGAATAAAGATTAGAAGAAAATCACTAATCACAGCGGATGTCATTAGCATACTACCAATAACGGGATGCAAAAGGGAAAAGAGGAATTGCCTTATAATGCTGGTTAAAGTACGAATCAATGCCATGTATGGATGCACACAGCTGCTTCACAAACAGATATATTCACTTCCAAACATGGGTAAAGGAAGTGTCTAATAATGATGTTTTTTTCAATGTTTTTGTCTGAGTCACTCGCTGAAGCACTTGATGCTAATATCACATTCCCCCTCTCTCTTTTGATCAGCTTTTGCAGCTGGGCTGCCCTGCCTCACTTGGATGCATCAACAAAGCTTGAAGTGGCCACTCTAATCTGGTTAAGTATTGCCTGGTTGGGGAGAAATTAGCCGAATTCTTTTAACTTTTCAAACAAACATAATACAGTCAAACTTGCTGGATGAGAATCAATTACATGAACTGAAAATAGGTTCGGGGGGGATATCATTTCATTTCTGGAAATCATCTAATACATCTATTCAATGGCATATGCCTGTAGTGTCACATCGAAGCCATATTTCAGTCCAGTGAGATGAATGAAGAAGAGTATCTGTTGAAACACTGCCGGAATACGTTTCACAAATCTTTTTCACCCAGTGGCGATATTGCTATTATCAGCATTACTTCAAAAATAGTTATTCCCTGCCTAAATCCATAAGATATTGTAGGAATAATGGGATAATTTTAGGGTAATTGCGTAGTTTCTCACTATGATTGATTGGATTGGTGGTTGCAAACTATTGTCCTAGTTGTATTGGTATATTAAATAAAATAGTCTCTGTTTCTTCAGTTTATTCAAGATTTTCTTTTAAGGCTGAGAAATACATTTTCCTGAAATACAAATTGCTTTGAAGCGAATAATACAAACAACACAATGGGTTTCTGTTTTGTTTAGTGATACAAAAGAATGTACATTTTATTTATAACAATCTCTGACAAAGCCATGCTGCTTGTGAATCAATTATCATTAGTATTCTTATAAATAAATCACCTTCTCACTCAAGAGTCATGTATGTTTTTGTATCTAAAGCTGAGAATATCCATCTATGTACCTGTCAAACAATAGTTTGTGCAGATAAATTACCTCAGAGTTAGTATGTAGCTTGTTGATACGATACTACTTTCGCAACATCGTCTCTTTTAAGGAGATAAGATTGTGGAAAAAAAAAGTAGACTTCTTTTATTATCATCTTGCCTAACAGATGGTTTGGAGGGGAAAAAAGAATACGATCACAATACCAACATTTTTGTTGTATTGAACATTTTCTCCCATTGGATCTTTAGGGCAGATTGTCTCCATTTTTCAATGTGTCTCAACCCTTTGTTTGAGAGAGATCTGTTAAATCTGTCTTGCTGCTAATAAACTGCCATTATTCCCTCCAACAAGGCTGCACTCATTAATAATGCTTCTGTCAGATGCTCATTCTCTTCTGTGAAAATAGAAAATATCATTAATTACAGTTTCTGTCACCCTCTGACAGCTCCAGCAATTGTTCCAGTCCCTGAGTTCTGTTTCATTGTGTCCATACCTAGTGACCACCTATTCTTTACTGTCTCAATGGGGATGTCCAGCATGTGAGAGCCACAAAGGCTCTGGGAGATCTCACCACACATTGCAAAGCTTCTGTCCCAGCAACACATTAGTCATCCAGGGAGCGATTGAGTTTGGTGGTAAACTCAAAATGTAGATCTATCTCACTCTCTCAAGCAGAGATTAGGGGAGAGTATCAGTCAAGATCGAGTCGGTTTGCTTTTCATTGTGGATTTGTTGCATTTTTGCTACTCAGAGAAATATCCTCCTTGGAGAAACAGAGAGATTTTCTTATTCAATTCATCAACGGGGGGAAAGAACAGAAAAGAGACTAGACTTAAGATTGCAGCTGCTAAATGTAGAATACATTCTTGTATGAATAAACAAGGATCTTATTGCATGTGGAATGCTTACAAATAGAAGAATGGGCAATATGAATAAAATGAAACAGTTGCAGGACAAGAGCCTAACTCTCCAAATATATACAAGCAGTGTGTTAACACACAGAGAGTTGCTCGGATTGTTTAGTTCTACATTATGTAAACTACAGAGAAGCTCACAATCGCACACCAACTGTTCCCCAGAGCGATGCCATGTCAGACAAATATGTGCCTGACTTTGTGGAGTCGCTTTTATTCATGCTAGTTGAACTTAATACTGCCGCTACCATGAACCAGAAATGTTTTAGTCTATTAAGTGCCATCAATCTGCCATCAAGTTATTGTGTAGGCACCGTGTAACGCAAGATGCACCAGCCTGCATGCAGAGCTCATTGTAGTCTGTTTATGTATGTTTTTCGATTGGCTACAGGGGGCTAAATAAGCACAAACACGACTGTTTCTGCTGCACAAATTGGCATGTGTTGCAAAATGAGTTTGGGAATACATGTATTTGTGTCAGTGAGTTTATGTACATGAACGTTCTGTGGACTTTGGACAGTAAAATCAAACTTGTATGACATTCACAGCCTACACATTAAATTGAATTAAATCTAAATTAAATAGTGAAGGAAAAATACAAATATTGATTGAAGATTTCACAACATGTATAAGAAATGTATGAATCAAAATATATAAATAAGTAAATAAATAGAGTTTATACACGTGTGTATGTATATGTAGTGTAAGTCAATACAATATAAATGACATAGTTAGTGATAATAATTCAGACTTTCTGCAAATCCGTACATGTCCAAAACCAAATTCATCAGAGCAAAGGGCAAATGCTTAAATAGAAATCACACTGTAATTAAATGGACATTCCCTATCTGCATTATTTGGGGGGTATATAACATTTTTCCTGCTACTTTCTGAAGGTTTGCATTCAGCATGTCTCTGCCAATAAAATTCAGACCTATACATTTTTTAAAGTTGGATAAGAATGTATTCATTTAATAAGTAACTGTAGTTCTCCTCAAAGCACGGCTCATACAGCTCAGACGCACAAGAAACGTACAAATCTGATGCAAAGATAATGGTGTGATAGATATCGATTTATTTTTATCTAATATTCTCTTTTGAGGTGTCTGGCTTTGAACATTTGTAACACATGTTGCGGTGTGTTTTAATGCAGCGCTCTCATGTTTGCACAACATCTGTTCTGCGGAGGTAAAATTGTATTGGATTTAATTTTATATTAGAACATAAAGGCCGTGTGAATGACGTGATAATAAACAACACAGGGCTCAAATCAACCTCAGTCACTCAAAAAAAAAAGCAGCCGTTCATCAAAGGCTTTCCAGGGGAACATCTAAATGTGAGAGTCCAAAGAATTCATTTTATATTCCGCGGACATGATAAACCTTATTAATGGATAAGCTGTCGAGAAGCCATACTGTTTCTTAAGTTATTGCTGAAATATTCTTGCACATATTCTGTCAAACACAGGATTATATGACACAATAACGCAGACTTTGGTTAAAGTTTCCCATGATGGATAAGCTTTGAAGGATATGATACCAGACCCCATACATGGATGTAATTAAACAAGGGCAAGTGATAGCAATAATGTATCATCCACTAGAGCTGAGGTCCTGGCTTCCTACGATCCAGTGTTACCAGAGACAAATGACTTGCAGCAGTCACCAGCGTCGCTTTTAACTTTGCATGGTGCAGACACAGAGAGGGAGTGTCTCCCTAACAGTGGTGGCCGAGCCAAGACAAATGGACAGTCATAATCCCCCACTGGTGGGGAATGTGGTTTATTAGAATACGATACAGTGGATGTGAAATATTTTTCTTCCAGCGCGATTCAGTTTCCAGCTCGTTCCTCACCACACACAAGTCATACTTGACAGTTTCCACTTCTTTGGAGCAGCTTAGCCATCTTGGAGCTACTGCCTTCAAAGTTAGATAAGTTGTCTGTCAAGGAGGAGAGTCTGAAATTTATTATTACTGCCTGTTCGGTCCCCTGCTAGAGAATCTGAAGTGTGCAGATGTAAGTAGGGCACAACATTCTGTGTAATTAAGTTGGACAAAATGCACAGTGAGTTTAACTAAAGAGAAATATGCATTCCTAAGTGTCCTAAATTTAGAGACTCATTCTGGTATCTATTGGCAAACAGTGTTTATCTATTCAGTTACAGGATGCTCTGTTTGGGCCACGCGCGCAGGAACTGCTGACGCGGAAGGATTTAGCTATTATTGCATATCATTACATGAATAAAATATGTGTATGATTACATGCAAAAGTTTGTTCAACGATTCTCCAATTTAGATTTGTTGGGTTAGAGGGGGGGAAGGCGGAGAGGGGCGGGTTTTGTCAATACCTTGAGAAGTAATAGGTCTATGACCTGTGTTAATAATGAATAGAGAAATTACAAAAAGTAGTTTTGTAATTTTTCAATAGAGAAAGGTGTTGCATGGATCAAAACTTTTCTCTAAGTAGTCTTCTAACCCACGCTTGCATGCAAATATCAAAGAAAAAATAATTCATACCTGCTACACATGAGGACCTCGATGACTTCCATAGTGTTTCCATCCTCCTCTGCTCCTCCAGCCTGCATCCTGTATATTGGCATTCACGTCACCCCGACTCTTGGGGCTCTAAAACACGTTTGCTTTTATCTCATACACTTCGGTCATTTCCTTGAACACAGTAAGGACCTGCGGTGCTAAGAAAATCATTTATGGCTTCTTATGTCCGGTCCAGTCCTCCAGGGGTCCTGCAGTGTCAGGGGAATGTAGATGAGCCCACCTCAGACCTCTTTTCGCCGTTTTTTGATAGACCTGCAGATGGTTTGTTGCACACGTAGACCCCCGACGGGACCTTTTATCCTTGTTCTAAAAATGGCCATCTGAGCTCCTGATCTTAGGTGGCTCAGGACAGGGTGAGCCCTCATTTCAACCCACCATTTGTCAGCAATTCCACTTGCATTTTACATTAAGATATATTTGCTTAGATTGAAAGACATTACTCTGCTTTTTAATACCTTGGTGTCACAGAATCTGTATTTAGTTGAAAGTTTTGTGCGAGGAATTCACACACAAAAGATTAATGTTGTAATTACTTGAGCATAATTACTGGGGAAACAGTTAATCAGCATAAATTAACAAACCAAATAGTTTGAAACATGTACTTGAGGAAATAAACATATTATCAATTATAATGAAAAACAAGAATCCAGGGTGCTCAAACATCGCTTAAAAAAGCCTTTATTCCACATTTTTCTTGAAACTTATCAACAGGCAGTTTGTATTAAACTTTTTATGAATAGTCTGTCCAATAACAATCCGACAGATTTTTTTTTTTCTTTCTCAGGATTACTTGAATGCATTTTTTGGATTACTTTTACTAAGCCCTTGTGTCCTACAAGCACATGTATAGCATTTATAGCTTCACAGCATCCCCACATCTGATACTCATTATTTTTGCAGTCCATACAGTCCTACAGTGACGTGTTGGAAGGCTTGCTCACACTTTATGCACAAAATATTAACTGCTCTTTAACTTTTAATGGCTAATAACTGTGTAATGATACTTATTATATTTATAAGTATATATTTCTGGTGAAGGAAGCTGAGACTCGAATGTGATATGAGCGCAGTTTTCTATTTGATACTTTAAGTTTGAGGAGTTTTGATATCCAATATTCAAGTCAAGCCCGTGAAACATGACTTACATCACGGGACATTAAAACTCCCTATTGAAACTCATCCATCCATTTCCTATACCCACTCATTCCTATTTGAGGGTCACGCGAAGCTGAAGCCTATCCCAGCATGCACTAGGTGAAAGGCAGGGAAACACCTGCCAGTCTATCACACAGCTAACACGCACACACACAGACAGACAGGCATATTCACATTCACACCTACAGGCAATTTAGAGTCTCCAGTCAACCTGAGCTGCGTGTCTTTGGACTGTGGGAGGAAACTGGAGCACCCAGAGGAAACACACAACAACACAGGGACAAACAACCTTTTCGCTATTAAGCGTCAGTGCCACCGAGCCTCCCTCCCCCTGCTGAAATCTAGACTAATGCAATTCTTTTATGGCAGCAGCAGCTCCATAAGATGTAGTGACGCTCCACGCCTCTTCAGTGGAGATGCAAATTATGGGATATATTAATTCCCTCTCAAGAAAGCGGGCGCTTTTACTCAACCATTACGGCTCAATCAGTCATTTTGAAGCAACAGTTAGGAACTGTAAAATGTCTCGTGTGATAAAATTATCTCAAAGGTTTTTTTAGACCTCCACTTGCATCTCACAGTTTTTGTCAGCAAATGGTGAAAGCTCAGGTGTCAGTGTTTTGCTGGGTTTTTTTTTTAAATATCCCACGAGGAAAACATAAAACATAATTTATTAATTTACATTTTTCTAACATTCATACCCAACTACTTAAATTAGTAGCCACTGACCATTTAAAAAAATGTTTTCAAGGGCTCTTTTTATTTTATTTTCCGCAACATAAAAGCTGCAATACATCCAGAGTGGAATACCAAAAAACAAAAACTTGCATGTTGGCATTGCATTTTTATACCCCATCTCAAGTCAAGTAATTTGCTCTCTGTAAGAATCAATCATGAAACATCACACAGTTTTCACGTTTTCATATATGTCTGGAATTGGTTGCCATGTCCTGTGAGTGCCCATTTTTTGAAATATATTAATTTCTTCACAGCTTACATTTTTTATGCTTGACTGTTTACTTTAGGTTTTATTTACTCTAAATATAAAATCAAACAGATTTTAGCCCCATAATGTGTATTAATGTCATTCACATAAATAGAAGATTTACATCATTTTCAGCTGCAAGAAATAGATCAAATATTTTCTGTTTTGCCGAATGCCTCTTCTATAATCCAATACATCACAATATGGTAGGATTACCACTGATTTGTCCTAAAGTAAGTCTTTGCATCCTTCCTTTTGCCGATTATAGAATGATCTTATGAAAAGGGATTTGGGATAATATTTGTAGATTATGATTAAATCCTCAATTGTAGATGCACAGGAAGAGGATGTGGAGAAAACACTGGTGTAACACTGGAGTTATTAATATTTTTGTTATTGTGGATAGAGATGTTAAGTGGCAGTTCATTGTAAATCCAACCATTGAACACGCTACAAAGATCATCAGCCTTGTTTTCTCTTCCACAAAGTGAGGACCGAGTCTTGGAGACAGTAGAACCCCCCCGAAATATGCTATCAATGATTGAAAGTTTTCATAGCAGATTTTAAAATTCCCCTCTTGAGGTAGAATTTTTTTGAATTTAATAAATGTTTATCAAGCATGACAGCCAAGCACAGAATATAAATTTTAATCTCTCTACCTGCTCTGTAATTCACTATTTTAGAATATTAAAGGTGCAGAAGGGTTTACTCAAGGAGTTGCAGTAAAGCACCAAATTGTGGCTGAGCATGAGATTGGATTTCATTCAGCACAGATTTCCTCTCCGACACAGGTGCTGTACCACGACTCAGCCCTCCTGAAGAGTACAGTTGACAAACTTTGCGTGTGGCTTGGGTTAGTGCTTATGTGCTCAGACAAGGTGCTGTTTGTAGTACCTCCTAAAGGAGGCTGAGCACTGTGGATTACAAGCAAGGCTAACGTTTAGCTGCCACCCCAGAAAACATGACTCATAAGCTCTAAAGAGCCGCATATGTCTGCATTGTAAGTCCATTTGTGATATGACAACATGACCTTTGGATTCAGACCCATCTGTTGTGCCTCAAATGTTTACAGAAGAGTGAGGAAGTGCTGTGTATTTGCAGTGACTGGAGGTTTGGAAAACGCTCCACAAACAAACCATTTTTAATAAATCTTGTCCTCAGTGCCGCCTGTAACAAGCAGTGAAGTCACTGTCGCTGTCAGACAGCTGCATTACACTTTGGCCCGATATGTTCATTTTTCCTACATTGTTACAGCAGAACATTTAACACATTTTTTTTCTCTGAATGATCCAGAGTTTTAAAGTATGGCTATGTATGGAGTGTGATTCAGATTCTGTTTGTTCATTTCAGAGGATAGCATTGTTGGAAATTTATTTTTAGCCTGGATTCATGTCAGAAAGTTGATATGGCAGTTACCTAGTTACACATCCAGCAGACACAGGAGGACATTGGCATTAATTTAGAGTTATGTCTCTGGCCAACTGGTGAATCTAAGTCTAATGCTCACTCTCCTTTTAGCTCTGTTTTGGTCCCCATCTCACCCAGCCTCACTTCCAACCTTTCAGATAACGATGCATGGTCAGTTGCCCTTAACCTCAGATGCCGACGAACCAAGGCACCCTTTAGCGGTGTTATGAGACGCACCAGGCAGTGGGATTTTTTGACACTCTGCTGCCATAGTTTAAAGAGCAAGAAAGTGCTCAGATGAGGTGAATGGGGTAAACAATCTCTGTACTATCACCAGAGAGATCACTGTTTGTGTCCTGTGTAAAACCAAAAGTCAATCAAGTTATTGTAATGACAACATATTGTACTAGTATGTGTCACATACTATGCAAGTGATGTATGTTATGCGACATTTCATTTGTAACAAACATACTCCCTTTAAGTCAAATTATGATAATTATTTTCTTAACGTAACCACCAGTTACCTAAAAGAATTAAGCTTAAATACCAAGTTTTTACCTACGTTTTGGGTTGATTTAGTTTCTTTTGAAAAGGGACTGTATACATTTAATGAGCAGAAACTGTACTTTTTGTGTGAAAATGGAAGTTTATTTCAAAAAGACACACCACATGGAACGGTCGTAAACTGACAAACACCCCCTGAGCGTCCAGAACTGATGCTGGAGGCATACCAGAATGTAAGGCCACTGATCAAGCATCTGTTTGAAGAGTTAGGAGTAAGAATGTGTTGCTCCACCAACTCCTTAGGAAAATATCTGGCTCTTAAGTTGCTTAATGCTCTGCTGTGTTCACCAGCTAGTTGCTAACTTCGTCTGTCTGCTGCTTAGTTCTGGGCAAGTAGCGTACAGTGGATTTATGACAACATTTGTACTGAAAACAGCTGCCTGCTGCAGCTGGAAACAGGGTGAGACTGATGCAGAATTGGTTGACAATTCTCTTTGGGGCTCGTCACTAAGGGCGACACTTTCCATGTTACACATAGGTATTTGATCCACTGTTAATATACAAATATTGATTTATGCAGCTTTAAGGAGAGGTGAACATAGGGGTGGGTAGTAACACATTACAAGTAATGCACATTAGCTAGGAATTACTTTGGGTGTTCCTTTTTTTTAAACTGTACTTCTCTTTACTTACTCTTACTCTTTACATTTTTTTTTTTTTAACTTTACTTAATTTCCCATTTATACCTTTATTACAGCTAGCCTGCTCTAAATGCAGGGATATAGTGTAGAGGGGAAGAGCGAGCAAGGAGCACCTCTACTGCAGATGCCAACTTGCCAGCTGCCTGAAAGAAAAAGAAGCACCACTGGTCTTTTGACCACAATGCAATGATGACAGAGCCAAAACAAAATAACAAAAATCAAGGACAATAGGCAGCTTTCAGTGACAGTCCCTGGCCACATCTGGCAACACTTTTCATACCAAAATCTAAAAAAGACAACACTTATAAAGGGCTTTCTTTGCCTCTGGAAAAACACTGACATCTCTGCTTTTCAAAAGCTCCTCTTTTAACCTCTGCAAGCACATCAAAGTGAGTTACACACACTGTGGGGGAAAAAGAAGTTAGCTAGCTAGCATTGGCTATAAGAGTTTCATGTGTAACATTAATCTTTGATGTTATGATGATGAAGAAAGGGGTAGAGAGGAAAGAAAAAGGTGGAGAGAGAGTGGAAGATTGGTTATATCTCAAATGCATTGGCTGTCTTTATTTATTTTATTAGCCTACCTGATCTACTTAAATATATATCTACACATGGTGTTTTTTTTGTTATTTTGCACTGGCCCACACACCCTAAAATATTAAAATAAAATGTAAATTTTACATTAAGTAATTTATCAACCAGGTACTTTTCTTCACTTCTATATGAGTCATTTTTTATAGGATTAATTGTACTTTTACTTGAGTAGATTTTCAGTGCACTTGCCACCACTGAAACATACTAACACTTACTGTACACATTAAATCTTACAAGTCGACGGCATTTGATGTGGTTTTGAGAGTTGTATTGTGTAAAACTGATTTTAATTTGGTTCTGTAAATGTGTAACCGAAGTCCCTCATCATGTGATGCTTTAATAAATGGCGATATGCTAATATGAGTGCAGATTGTGTGTATTGCTTGAACGACAGTAAAATAAAACATGTTTTCAAATCTAATCCTGTTTCTTTGCTTTAATTGTTCCATTATCTCTTGGTTTTGTCAACAATGTGTAAAAAATAATCCTTTTTGACTATTCTTTTTTCTCTTCCTGTAAAAGATTCCAATATTTTCATGACTCCTCTTTAACTCAGGTGTTTATACATAAATGTATTTTAATCCGCTGGTTGTCACATTTAGCTGAGTGGTGTGTGTTTGGTTTTCAGTCTGCAAAAACTTTGTTTACATCTCCAAAACCGAGTGATTGTGCTCTAATTTATTAATGTCTTCCTCATCCCACACTCTCGATTTAACAGTGCCTGCCAAGGATCTTTTAATACTTCAGATGTTTTTAACATTAATCCTTGAATTCTGAGTAACCTTTGACTAATCTCCACCCATTCGCCCTCCTTCACGTGACTCCTGCTTCACAAATGAGTTCAACAAATGAAAAGGGAAATTTTTAATTAAGCCACAATAAATTAATAAGTTGCACACTTGTCATAATTTCCTCTTCTCCTTCGCCGTGACGTCCACCAAGCCCCCGTGTGCTTTTTCAAACAAATGGTTCAAACAATAAAAACAAGAGACATGTAACTATTCAAATTAGAATTACGGTCTCTGTGGGCCAAGTGTAAAATTGCTTTCACCTCCTCATGTGTTGACTGGCAGGCCAGGTCATTACTGCAATTCCATTGTGAACGTATTTTGCTGCAAATCAACTTATAAACTGTGGAAATTAACAAATGAGTGTTGTGCGGTTGGATTTGTATGAAGAGAAGAAAGATTGTCTGAAACAAATGATAATTAAGGTGAAGCCAACCAATAAGCCTGGAACGAAAACGGTGACAGTCTGAATTTATTCCACATAAAAAAAAACCTCTCCCTGCTTATTACTGCCATCACTGTTTGCTGTTGTTTGCTTACAAAGTGTGTATCACATAACACAAAGAACAGTGTATGACATTATTTAACTGCAGTCTTATTGTCCATATGTGCTGCGGTTCGTGTATCTCCCTTGTTTTGACATTTGACTTACAGACTACACAAACTAAAGCCCCGCGTATCACTCATTAGCACCATCAATCAAACGTGTAAAAAGGTTTAAATATACAACGCTGCTGACATGTGAAACTAGCTGTTGACATAACTCAGATACATTAGGCCCTTAAACAAACCGTTCCTCGGGAAATCATCTGTTAACGTCATGCTTTTGGCAAAAATGCGCTCGCCTTTTTAGTGTCAGAGGGCTGCTCTGCTGCTAAATCAATTGGTGACCATCATTATTCTTAACTATGCTCTGAAGGAAAGCCATTTGTTCTTGCCAGATACGTATATATTGCTCATAAACCATTACACTTTCTTTTTTTAAATCAAAATTTTCATGGTGAGTTTTGTAGTAAATGATCTCATGCTTACTCTCTCGTTTTCTGACTTGTTAGGACCCATTTGAGCTTGATATTGCTGCACAGCTATAAAACAGTTAACTTTCTCATTCCTTTTTAGAGATGTTTTGAGTTTATGCTCAGGAAAACACAAATCAGAGACAATAATCAGCCTGCAGTAGCCGCCTGCCACTGACAGACACCTCAACAAGTAGTCGAATGACAAACAAATCAGCAGGAAGCCCATCCTGCAGCATCACTGGCTTGTCAGTCGGAGTCCTCACAGTTTATGTGTAACGTTTATCTTACTGAGGAAACTGATAAGTAAATAAGTCTCGGGGGAACAAGCTCTCTGATAATGTAATGCAGTGGTAATGGTTTGGAATCCTTATTGGATAGTTTGTTTTTGGCCAGGAAGTGGCCCCCGTCCTCGAGAAATTTGACCTGGGCACGGGGGTCAGCACTGTCAGCTTGTCACAATTATCCTCCAGGTCTTTTTTACTTCCAGATTGGAAAGGAAGAAAAAGAGCTCTGACTGCCTTTTGGCCAATCAGGAGTGTCACAGGAAGGGAAGAATCCACTTGGCAAAACCTTTATCAGCCCATCAGCACCACTGCATGACATGGGAAGACAGCCAGACATTCTTCTCACAGCAGATCAGTTTCTTGGCTCTGTCTGTGTTTAAGTGGGTCCTCTGCCACTTCACTGTTGCTGATAGTAACCCATTTGGCAGCCAGACATGACTCTGCTGCCTGGAGGAGGGCTGAGGTGGAGGCAATAAGCAAATCCAGTCACTGTAAACTTCTCTGCAGTCATTTTGGGAATGTTTTGAGAGTACTCCATTTACCATATTACTCACACGGTGTCTCAGAGTTCCCCCTTTTTACATCTCTCTGAGAAGGAGCACACATCTCTCTTACTTAGAGTGATGCATTTCAGTGGAGGTCTATGGTCAGCTGGAAAGCTGCACACCTGTAGTACAGACGGCTTCAGAGTGTTAGCTGAAAGACACAGTGACAGGAAGCTTCTGCAGGGAGCTGTCACTGCCCAGTTATTGTTAGAGAGAAGTGAGCAAAGTCACGGTAAAGCCCAGCTTCACCGAGTTTTTCTACCTCAAATCTAGGACCTAAATATTTAAAAAATCATTAAAATAAGCCGCTAAAATCTTAAGTACAGCATGCAATTAATTTAACACTTTAAACGTAAATCTTGTTAGTAACTCAAGGAAAATACATTGGGTTGTTTTCAATACGTTAAGTTTGGGTTTAAAATTTCTGCAGTGAAAATGCACCAACATCATAATAGCATTATTTATTTTCTATCATCCATAGCAAAGTATTAATTACATCTGCACTACTTAATTTCCCTAGGGATTAATAAAGTATATCTACTATAATATGTGTAGTATTTATCTTATTGTTTATTGCTACAGGACTTCTTTGCAAATGTATGTTTTTTTTTTCAGATCTATTTTATTTGTATACTGAGTACAGATATTTCACAGACATCTATCTACATATGCAGCAGCATGCAACGCAGTCATTTTCACTTACATTAATGCACTGATTTTAATAAACCTATTATCTTAAAATAGTTGTTTTATCCAACTACGACTCCAAAACTCATAAAAACAAACTCAAAACAATCACATTACTAAAAATGATAGCATATCTTCACTAGTGAAATGCTGGCACCAGAAAGTTTGCAGTTAATAACCATTGTATAAGGATACACTGAAAAGTTATACGTCCTTAATCCTTACAGTATTTGCAAAACATTTTTAGTCTCATTCTAACTTAATTTCTATACAGAAAACAAATTCTGTAAATCTAAACAATACAATAACAGGAATAAGCCATAAAAACAGGGGAATGATTGCTGCAACGAGCTGCTCGGTGGCAGATATATTCAATATTGTGTGAAAATAACACTTTATTATGGTCGAGCAGTCACAGGATTTAGTTACATAGCGAATTGGATAAAACCAGGCTAATAATTTTCAAGCTAAAATAATATTAAATAAGTATTTTGTCATAATTTGAATATATTTGAGCAGTTAAATGAAACAGTAAGGAGGAAAATGCATATGTCAACTTTAATTTTTGTTATTTGTGCATGAAAAATGTCAGCGATTAAATAAAATTACCAAAATAACAGAATTATTCTGTTGGTTAACTAATCCATTAATTGACTAATCATTCAAGATCTAATTTCAACCCATCATTCTAGTGACTTCTGTGTAGGACACTTTTAAAGCACACAAAACCTACTTGCAATAAGATGGTGAGTGAGATCACTTCTGCCGATGTACTGACACTTTCCTGACGAGATATTTGCGGATTTGTCACGAAAAAGCCAACAAGAGATCAACAGTCATTCAGTGAAAGTTGAAGTATTTCTGCGAGTTCTCTGTTCGATGAAGTGGGTCACACATGAAGCGTATCATTCACTCTCTGATGAGACCATGAGTATGCACGGCACCGCACTCAATCATTGTTAATCAATTTAAATTTCTCGACTATCCACATTGCACATGGGAAACACATGATAGTGGTTTGTAACTGCACATAAGGCATATTGTGTGATATGTGTGTATCTGATGGGCTGTTTCTGATTGTCTGCGTTTTATTTTACCCAGGCCATGTCAGTTTGTACCATACACCATCTGTTCAATGCATGCTGGGAAAAAGCTCAATGCAGCTATCACTGTGGAGACGGAAATGATTCAAGTAGTAACTTGTTAATTATAGCTTTGTTTGAATTTGTGTGAGAGAGAGAGAGAGAGAGAGAGAGAGAGAGAGAGAGAGAGAGAGAGAGAGAGAGAGAGAGAGAACGAACAAGCGTACATACATCACAGTGCCACATCTTGTCTGCAGACAGACTTTAAGTCTTTGTGCTTGTTTGCAATTACTGAAAACTTTTTTCCACCATGGGCTTAAGTAGGATGTGTCATGTCCAGAACCCGTTTGCTGGTTCAAAGCCTCGATCCAGCAAAGTACATCTCATTTTAATTTCCATTTATTTCCAACCGTTGACCACTAATCAATTGAGTTTTGCCATTTTTCATGGGAGTGGCAGCAGTTTCCTTTGAGGATGCAGTCGAGGCATTTAGAAAATCAGCACTTTGTTTGCTTAACAATTTGTGGCCAGCCTCTGTTTATATGCACTTGTGTGAGTGAGGCAGCTGTTTGCTACCGTGATTGGTCTGGATTGGTTTAGACCGAGGACTGGAGTGTTACTGGTCCAGACCACAATGAAGTTTAGAAAGCTGTCTCAAAGACAAATGCAGCAGACTGATGGATCACAGCATACAAATGGCCGGCTCTGTCAAATGAGTGAATAACAGTTAGGAGGGGAAATAGAAATAGGGGATTCACGGGAGTTAGATTCAGGCAACCTCTTCCACCCTTCCCTACCTCAGCATCTCTCCTGGCTCCACTTAGCCACCGTCCTGTTGTTCCTCTGCCACTCTGCCGCAGCTCCAGTGCCATCCAGCATCCTGCCTCTTTCCACTTCTCTGTCAGTCAGGTAATTATAGCCAGAGCAGTGGGAGAGAGTCAGTGCTGGAGGGTTAGCCTCGGACCTTTGAGCCACGCCACCTTCTCCATGTCCATCTCCTGGGTTGGCTAGCAGAGCTTTATAAATGACCCTGACACCGGTCTTTCAGAAACAATGGAACAAGTAAAAAGTGAGCCAAAGTACCACTTTACAAGTTCACCTTTGTCAGTGGCAGTAAAACGAATATTTCTCTGAGCACGGGGCTTAAACGTTGTAATTGGCTCGAGTAGAAAGTCATTTGTGTAATTTTCTCTTCGGATGTTCTGTAAACTAAAATGCTTTATTGTGCAGTTTTTTTCCAAGACGAACCAACCTGGGTGTTTAAAAGAGCAAATGTAAAAGCTTTCATTAACTGGAGTTATGTAGGTGGAATTACTAATGTGTTATGTCATTTTCTGATGGGCCGTAGCTAAATTCAGGTTTATGAGAATGTCACAAATTATGACTGTTTGTTTGTCTTGGCAAACAGGTGATTGTGGGTGTTAATCATTTGCCATAAACTTTGTAATGCGATGATTAATGATATCCATTCAACAATATGTTGTTTTTTATCAGCAGTTATGTGCAGACTAATTTGGTAGTAGTGCAGGCAAAGAGGTAGGTGGAAAAAATATAGGCTTTTGTCATTAACTTTTTTGTTTTGGTTTGTTTGTTTTTCCTGTGCACAGCATATTTTTAAAAATTCCTTTTGAGCATGTTTGGTGTTATTCTCTAAGCGTCGAGGGTTAAAACATGTTCAACTTTGGGTTTGACGCTGTGCTCTTTACTGACACATTCAACCCCAGCTGCCAAGCAGAGGAGGAACAAATACCACAAAGACCAACTGTCACATCTTACATGCACAAGTGCATAACAACAACAATATGGAGGAGAAATATGTTATTTTTATTGTGTATATATTAATATGTTTCCTCTAATGAGCCCACATAGATTGGCGGGTCTGTCCTCTCTCCCTATGTGCGACAGCCTACCCTTCATCCAGAGCAAGTACTCCACCTTACCTTGACATCTTTTACTTCTATAGATATTCCGTATCTTAGCAACCAGACACAACCGAAGCATCTCAGCTGAAAAAACGCTGCACCTCCATAGCACTCTCCAGTGCTCCCAGCTGGATGTTTTCTGAGGAACGTTTTAAGTTGAGAAAAAAAATGTGATGGTGGACACGGCCCCTTGTACCTTAAAAAAGTAATGCACTTTGATTCATATATAACTCATGTAATCATGAGCCAGGAGGCTTTGATCATGAGACCTATGTGCTGCAGGCTGTTCTCTGTCTATGGTGGAGGCAAAGAAGTAAGTCAGTTGAGGTAGCATACAGATCAGCAAAGCACACACAGGGAGGAAGATTTGGGTGGTGGAAGGTCAAACAAACACAGGACTTCGACCTGAGACATGAGTTCGTGTCTCGTGTGAAACTGAAAATCAACACCAAGTTACTTTGACTAACATACCAGTGTGTCACCATGTCATGTTACATTAAATACATAACATCATGATGCCTAACAATGCAATGATTCTTTTCCAAAACCTAAGTATTAATTTTGTAAGATATCATGGTGCTAATTCGTACCTATCATACAAACCGTTGTATGAGGACACACTGAAAAGTTATACATCCTTTATCCTTACAGTATTTGCAAGACATCTTTAGTGTCATTCTAAATTGATTTCAGAAAACAAATTTTATGAATATAAACCATAAAATAACAGGAACAAGCCATAATAACAGGGGAATGATTGCTGCAACGAGCTGCTCAGTGGCAGATATATTCAATACTGTGTGAGAATTACACTTTGTTATGGTCGAGTAGTCACAGGATTTAGTTACATAGCGAATTGGACAAAACCAAGCTAATCATTTTAAAGCTAAAATAATATTAAAGAAGTATTTTGTCATAATTTAAATATATTTGAGCAGTAAAATGAAACAGTGAGGAGGGGAATGTTTACCTATTTCAACTTTAATTGAGGACAAAATCCATTAATTCTTGTCCCCACAGAACCGAGGTGCTATAATGTTCTGCTACTCTCATGACAAGTTTAGATCCGGGGCCTCTAGATCTTAAACCAATATATAGCTTATTAATAGAATTTATGTGCCATATACCATCTTCTCGGGGATGGGCTTCCTAATTATCCCACAAGCTGAATGATATTGGTGTGCTTTATTAATGTTCCACGGTATTGCCAGGGACAACCAATAAATATGGCACAGGGGATTTCACCAAATGAAATGGGAGTATTTCAGTCTTTTAATGAAGCACTGTCAATGCGCACCACATATACCCTTATTTAAATATGCACATGATCCTTCAAAGACATATTATACAAAGGATGGGTAAGTGATGGTAGCTGACTTGCCTTTTACAACCGAATAGCTGCTTTGAACCGCCTTGGGCCCTTCCTCATAAGAAAAACAACAGCATTGCATACAGATAAGATTCACCGCATCCCTTTTATTATTATGATATTGTTCGCTAGGTGGACTTAATGAGCACCTCGGGGCCCCGGCATGGCTTAACTATCTTTTTCAGGGTGTCTGATCCTGTTGGAACTAATGGGAAAGTTTACATTATGGACATGGGCATTTACAGCAATGGGTCAGGACATCAAAGTACCAGGCTTGGTTTTTCTCACCTTTCATTGGAACATAATGGAAAATCAAACATCATTATCAGTACATCGAGCCATAAAAGACAAATGTGTGTGTTACTGCTCACACTCTGTTTTCCTCAGTGTTTTATGTGCTCCCTCAGGAGATGTTAAGGCCTGTTGCAGATCGGCCATAAATCCCAAACTTAGTCTTTTTTTTATCGCAAAGGGAGGTTGCTGTCTGGCTGAAGATTGACCATGGCTCAGGGCTGGATAGAGACCTATATGACAGGCCCCACTGAGGACTGAATGGACAGCAGTGTCTGATGAATGGCCTGCCTCCTTCTTAATCACAAAGCACTCGCACCAACTAAGACACCAACAAAGGTGGCAGCGCTAGGCAAGTCCAAGGTTCTCAATAAACCTTTGGTGACACACTCTGACTTTCTGTGGTATATCAACACAGCAGTCAGTTCGACAGCTGGCAAAGTTGCCTTTTAATTATGTCTGTGTATGGCAACAAAATTTACTGGAAAAGGCTGGTAATGTTTCTTATTGTCAACAATTCCCATGAATAGACCAAAGCCATAGACCTCCACTGTTGTCTGAAAACTATTTTAAAAAACCCCAAAACCTCCTTGCAATGCAAAACATGGGCGGTGTAGTGTCTTTTGAGTCAGTTCCATGTACAGTACACTGTCCTGTTGTTGTAAATACTCATTAGAGCACCAAATGTGGATTAACAATGATGCTGGGGGCAGCCTATTGCGTTGTATCTTGACGCAGAAGGGGCAATAAGAAGTAAGCAGTAAGAGTAGATCATCTGTCAGGATTAGGCAACAAAACTACTTGATTATGGTTCGGAAAAGATTTGTGGCTGTCACTAAAAGAACACCCAGCTTTGAGTGGCACGAACGTAGTGGTAAAATGGAGCTGGCAGTACGGATTAGCCAAACAGGGGTTGGCGGTTGGGATTAGGCAATAAAAGTACTTGGCTATGGTAAGGAAAAGTTTGTGGCAGTCGCTAAAAGAACACCCAGCTTTGAGTGGCACGAACGTAGTGGTAAAATGGAGCTGGCAGTATGGATTAGCCAAACAGGGGTTGGCGGTTGGGATTAGGCAATAAAAGTACTTGGCTATGGTAAGGAAAAGTTTGTGTCAGTCGCTAAAAGAACACCCAGCTTTGAGTGGCACGAACGTAGTGGTAAGATGGAGCTGGCAGTACGGATTAGCCAATAAAACTACTTGGTTATGGTTAGGAAAATTTTGCAGATGTCGCTCAAAATAACAGTTTTGAGTGGCACAAACGTGTCTGGAGAGGCAGTGTTATGTCGCTAAAAAAAGACCTGGCTTTGAGTAACACAAACATCACAACTGATGCTTTTGTTTGTTGGTCTTGAACGCCTGTCTCCTGGGTTGAAGTCTGGTGTTTGTTTGACCCATCCCTTCCCGTCCACCCCCAGTGGACTTTCACGCTCTCTAAACTAAGTCCATTTATTTGTGCGTCTAATAATGACGGAGATGGGAGTTGGAGTTTGTGGAAAGCTTGGTGCATCTGACACAGACGCTAAACGACGGGGGTCACTGCCCAAGCTGCATATTTTGACACCCTGGGAGCAAGACCAGGCTGGTATTAATCCACCTCTGAAAAAAGTCCCACATGTATATTTCATTCCTGTTTAAGTAAAGTTTGCTATTAGCTACACTGACCAGCTGTTTAAGGAAATAATTTAATTTTTTACCTTTCAAATAAAACTCAATAGGAAGGAGTGTGCTCAGAGATGAGTGTTGAAAGACACACTAACACATTGTTGGTTTTGGTCTCTTCATCTTTGGATTCTTCAAGATTTGTTGCCAACAAGACAATATAGACTAACATCACGTCTGAGTTCACTTATAAATGTGACATTTCAGAAAATACTATGTGCAGCATATTTTATTTTCTCCCCCAAAGCTGCAATGTGTTTTCAAGAAAAGCTTTTCTGTGTTTGACTTAAAAATCTTTTTTTCCCTGAGTCTCATTTAACATTGAAATGCAAAATGTAAATTCTGATATTTAGGGGAAAAAAAGCTTGTGTCAGTGGAAAAAGGTGACCCTAAATACATCCTCCAGTGTCTGCACACTGATGAGTGGAAGGAAGCAAAATTGTCCTTCAAAGCCCGTTATTATTTGAGCAAGCTATTGCAATGCACGATGCACAGTGAGCCTGGAGCATAGGTTGCATTTTGCTGTACACTCCACTGCAAAATGAGACTAGTCAAGCCCTAATGTAACCAGCAAAAGCTGGATAAAAATCTATACAAACTCAATTATGAATCAATTTGAGTTTGTGTCAGACAGTCTGGTGCCAACAGAGTGGATTTTTTATTAACTTATGGTCTGGGAAGAATGAAACACTTTTCATTTGTGTACTTCAGTATGTTGCTTCATGATTCAGAGGAAGGGTGTTCACACTTTGTCTTAGAGGGACTTATCTCTCATGGTGGACCGGGTGGGGAGGCGCTGTGTTTTGTGTCCTAATTGTGAAATTTATTCTACAGTTTGTTACTTCACTGCTCAAGATTGACAAATTATAAAGATGTAAGGACATAGAGATTCCCCTTTGCAAAGCAGAAGGTAGCTCAACAGTTGATTGAGTAATTAAAATTGAATCCCTCCCACATTGATTCGTATTACCACATTGCTGTAGTACATTTGAGTTCAGACGGGGTTTTTTTTTTACCCTGCACCCCACTGTCCTGCTCTAGCGTATCAAACTAGGTCACAGGCTTGAATATTCATGATCCTCTATGACAACTCCCCGCTATTCCATGTCAAGACCTATGTTAATTCTGAGATTTGCACATTTGAGTCTGCTTGAAACTCTTTAACTTCACTTCCTCAGATTTTGAGAGCCAGTCTGACAACCCCTAGCTCTGCTGAAAAGAAAATATTGTGCTGCACAAGACTCATTTAATATACCTCACATCCAGAGTTTGGTGTAGATAGAAGCAAGTCATTTCCTTGCTTTGCTGGACATATGGCTGCCAGTTTGAGGGGTCACTCAGGATACAGCTGTGATAGCTTGAGATGTTATTGATTTGAACAAGATAGCCAGGTGGCCAATGGGATTTCCAGAGAATGCTGTTGTTTTGCACATAGATGGATTGTGCTCCTGTTCTCATGTGTCACTGGAGAAATGACAGTTGAGACTTGAATATTCTGAAACGTAATGGTCAGCTCATCAGCATTATAATTCATCTGTCAATCATCGTCCATTTTGTTGTTATCACCAGCCAGTTGCCGCCTCCATTATATTGTCGTGTGTGTGCGCGGTCATGCAGGGACAAAGCATTCGCACGTGCACACAAACACTCACGGGTCCCATTGGTTCCATTAAAAGTTGCCCTACAGTAGTTTGTCCTTTTTTGTCCCTAACTCATACACCTGACACTCGCCAGGAATACCTGCTCCGTCCCTTAAGGTCAATAAAGTACGAAAGAATTGCCCAACAGAAATGACAGCATTTTCCCCAGACATTTACCCCCAGTGTGTGATGACCTCTCATTAGTACGAAAGTGGGTCGTATAGGATCTGGTAGTTATCAATTCTTGAGTGAGAAACGGAAGCCGTGTATACTTCATCTTGGGAAATAAAACAACCCTCTTGGTAGTCATTTACTACTTTGCTGCCAAGAGCAGCATCATTAATTGGAAATGGTGTGGAATGCTTGGCATGGTCCTTTTCTAACAAGTTGACTAAGAACCGAGGCTTTCACAGCCAAACTGTGGGTGCGTTGAGCACAGAAACAGTAGGGAGGAAAGCAAATGTGATGGGAACGTGCGATGTTTGATGAAAAAAAGGGACGCATTTTTAGATGAAAGGTAGTTAAGGGAAGTATACATGCAGCAGCTTGCTGTTGTGAAATATAATGTCCTTTTAGTTTTTTTTCCACTTCTCCTTTCTTTTTCCTCTATCTTTGCTGTTTTCGTGCGTCTCTTTTTTTTCCCAGTCGTTCAAAATTACCACCGCCCTGTTGATGTATCTTGAAGATGATTATCCACTGAGATTGGGCTTCTGTAGCTGAACACGCCCAGGGGAGCCTCATCACCCCCGCTGTAATAGACAAGAACAAAAGGAGTGGAGAGGGAAGGAGAGGAGAGAGGCAAGAATTCCACTGAGCTACAACAAAGAACACAGTCAAGTCTTCACCCCCCTCACACCGACGACGGCAGCCGCTCAACCTGCTTGCCGTGAAGATAGCTCGATCCTCATCTCACTCTGGGAGAGAGATATACGGAGGCATATTGATCATAGTCTGCTTACAGCTGTCATTAATTCAGACAACTCGGAGCTTAATGAGAAGTTTTATTTCTGCTTCTCAGTTCCTTTGTTACTCAGTGGCATTAGATGTTAGCCCCCCATCCCCCTCCCCATCCTACTTAGTGTGACATAGATGCTGCCCCTCTCCACCTCCCCCTGCCAAATCCAACATTTAAAGATTTATCTCTTAAATGAGAACCTGTGGTAAACAGGCTAATCTGTTTGGCAGCACTCACGGTCATGGCTGAATAAAACATTTGACAACGCTAAGCTCCCGAATCTTCCTATCTCTCTCTGGCAAAAGGCCTCTCTCTGCCTCCCTTCAGGGCTCCTTCATTGTTAATCCTACCGATCGCATTCTTCTAGCTTTTTGCCGTGCTGCAGGGGTGTGGCCGGACTTTTGTCTCGTCTGACAGAGAGTTCATTATGTGATTGGCGAGGAGCTAATGCAATAACGCTCATCACGTGCCGCTACTGGGGCCAAGTCCAGCCGTTCAAGCAGCACTCTGTTCTTCTTCCACTCCTCTCTCCCTGCGTCTTGTGGAGGCAGCCTGCCACCTCTCCTGTGGTGACAGGTTCCCTCTGAGGTATTTAACCACTTGTCTTGCAAAACCCCTTTTAATTGAAATTACCCATTGGCTGATAAGCTTCTGGAGTCTTATCAGGGAGGAGATATAGTGGTTAGGGTCTTTCATGCTGGAAGGTTTTGCTGTTGCTTGCTCTTCTCGCTCTTTTTGTAATTGTCCTCCCCTCTCTTTGGTTCTCACCTCCGCTCCGTCTCTTTTTCTTTCCAAATGGACGATCTTTTATTTCTGTTTATTTTCTATCTGTTGCTCACTTTGTGTCCTTCTCTTTGCTTCTCCTCCACTTTCTCCAGGTTTGAAAGTTGCCCAGTCAAGCATCCTGTCCTGTCTCTTTGGTGATACAGGTGCTGTTGTTGCGGCTTCGTAGTGTGCAATACACTACATGATCCAGTAAGCACTTTGGTTCTTATCTGACATACACAGACCTATGAACCACTATGACACGCCTCCCCTGTTGTGAGCTGTGAGGAGTCACTGGTTTACCAAGCTAATGCTGCTCCAGCCAAAGTCTTCAGACTTGGGTGTTTTCAGATCGAACAGCTTCGCAGCAGTCTCATCAGTCAGCACACAAACTGCTCGTTTATCATTCCGCTGGTTCAGGCACATTACACACTAATGCAGAAGTACCATAATTAGGTCAGTAACAATCTGTTATTTAATTTCTGGTACAGTCAAAACTTAACAACTTCCCTCCCACACACACACACACACACACACACACACACACTGAGTGAGGCAGCAGAATCAGCAGCAGAATTAGTCTTTTTTTTAAGTGACAGGGGGAATTTAATGATGACATCATTCTTATTAAACAACTCATCGTGTTTTTCTCAGTCAGCTCCTGCCTGCATGAAACCGCCTCTATACAATGATCTTCTTGGATTGGGTACCCTGGAGCATGCAGGCTTCTTTTGTATAGTGCTGAAAGAAGAATGATGTTATCAAGTCAAAGACTGCTACAGTGCGTTGGCTTGCCAATAGAAATGCACATTAGCTTGGTTCAGTATCCCCTCTTTCGAGTTGCGGCACGGCACACTGCACTTTTGAATGGGCTCCAACTCAGCGGGCTAAATTCAATATGAAAATGCAATCGGCATAAAGCAAGGTAAACAACCTCAAATGTATCCTTACTTTTCCAAAGATGTCATGAATCCACGCACGGCGGGACGGGCTCATGAGTACACACAGCTCAGAGGGCTGCTTGTATGTTCAACAAAACACATCGCAGCTACCTGGAAAGATAGACTCAGGGATTTCTTTTGTTTGATATTCAAATACTTTTCTTGTGAGTCGGTAAATAAACTCCAGCCTCTGCCCTGTTGAATACAATCTGAAGGCTATGCCCTGCCGAATATAATTTGATGAGTACTTACTATGCTGAAACCCACATCACTCTTCAGGCATGACACAAATGAGTAATTCAGTGGTCATTTATAATGAAGAGGCTGTTTTTATCACAACCCTTGGTATGAACAAATCAATGTGACACCAGTGTTACATCTGAATAATTCATCAGCAGTTATTAGGCCCTTTCATTTACATGTACTAATTGGAAGTACTGCTGCACACGCGCCTGTATGATAATAGTTATGCTTAAGCTGTCAAGTGCACATAAAGGCCAATAGATCTCTCATACTGGCTTTATATGTATGGGCTTAACTATTTGATTGCTGAAATGATGTGTCAGAGTAGGGGATGTTTGATTAGCAAGCAGCACGTAGCCAACACGAGTCACAAATTAAGTTTTTTTTCTTTAAGATTTCTTACAGTTTCTTACAGAACATTAAACACAGATTTAATTCAGCACATGTTAAGTCAACCTCACGACGACTCTTGCAATAAATGAGTATTCAAACTGAAATAGGCCTATGTAGAATTTAGCCAAAACTTGACAAAACCAACACAATACATGCAACATATCGCAGCCCTGTCTCCTAGAAATTGTGTTCACATAAAACTTATTTGCAACAGCAAATATGTTAACTGTTAATTCGGAACATAGTAGTAAAATATTTACTGACAACGTATTTCAGGTTGGTTTTTTTTACCCTATCCACTATTAGCAACTAAAGCATGATTAAATGTGTTTATGGGTATGTTAACGCACTCACCCACCCGATCTCACCCAACTCATCAAATACCAACTCTTGGTCAGTGGCCCATCAGTGTCAGACACCACTGCATTAAGGGAATCGTTAGCGGTGGCACTGAGAGGCACTGGGCAGCGGCATTTATTGACGTTCTGGGCAACTACTGTGGTAAAGGAGGTCAGGCGGGACGACAAGTGGATGGGTCAATCAATCTCTGGACTTTCACCTTGGAGCCAGCTGTTAGTGTCCTCTGTGAAAACCAAATGCCAATTGAATTATTTTAACAATTATATAGTGTACTAGTCTGTGTTTCTAAATCTAACCACGTGCCTTTGTTGTCTAAACCTGAGGAAGGAAACCTAAAAATAAAGTTTTTTAACAACTTTCTAAGTTTATTGAAAAAAAGACTGAATGCATTTAATGGACATGAACTGCACATTTCCTGTGAAACACATTCATTTTGAAAGAGACAGTGCATATAACAAGCATATATTGACATGCTGTCCCTTAACGGCCAACCCTGTCACAGGAAGGGTATCTAGCACATCATATTTTGGCGTTACAGGTCATTGATCAAGCGTCAGTATTTGATGAGTCCGGAATAACAATGTGTTGCACTCACAGCACTTGATTAATTAAGGTAAGGGAAAGATTGTGGTACCTTGGGGAAAAAAGTTGAATCATACACTTCTAGAGACCGATTTGTATATTTCCAAAAACAATGAACATCTCATGTTAGTCAGTCTGTCTGACTTTTATTTCAGCAGCATCATATACTGCATAAAACATTGGTAAATAAACTGATAACTGTTTTTTATGGTCTTATTTTTAACAATTCAATTTCTGTGAAGCTGTGACCTTGCTCTGTTGAAGGTCCTATATGAAACTAGAACACTCGGAGAGCGCAGACCTCCGCCAAGCAGCTTGGATTTCCCGCCATTTTATTATTTTATCCACTTCGCTTCAACCGATCACCACCAAAATTGTATCTCTGTTCCTTGTCCCATTATCAGCCATTCCTGAAAATGTCATCAAAATCCGTTCCGAACTTTTCGAGTTATTTTGCAGACAAACAGACAAACAGATCAACGCTGGCTGAAAACATAACCTCCTTGGTGGAGGCAATAAACTTTACTTATTTTGTTAATTACTAAAATGTACATTCTTAGACTGAATAAAATTGTATACTTTTTGAAGTAAGCTAGCAACATTAACTGGTACATCCTGATTTTCTATTTTTCTTACTGTTTAAATGGGTGAAATCAGATTTTGAAGAGAGCTTGAGCTTTGAGAGCTGTGAACAGTGCATTGAGTTGTGCAGCCCCTCCTTGCCCTGTTCTGACTCTCTCTGTTTACAGACCACAAATAAGACAAGACTTAGCTAGCAAATGTTAGTGCACCCTCTGGTCCCTTCACCTCCCTCCCCTTCACTAGAAGACCATTCACCAGGAGAAGAGCGGGAGGGAGGAGGATGGAAGGTCTGTAGTGGCTGTAACAACTTGGGTCTAGCCAGCAGAAATCTTAGCACTGGGGGTTACAGTGGGCTGGGTCTAATCTGTGTAACAGCAGCAACAGAAAGTTTGCTAGTCCAGAAGGAAGTGTATGCTGGTTGAATTCAAGTTGCTGTTTGAGCCACTAAGGGTCCTTTCCTCAGACTGTCCGCCATTTTTTGCCATACTTAAGTGAATTGCTTTTTCTCCCACCCCTACTACTGGACGCTTTGTAGCTTAACCTTTTACATTTTACACAAATATTCAGCTCATAAAATACAGTGCATTGTATACTCAACCTTGTTGGCATGTGTCTAGGTCTCTGTCCTGTTTCAGATTCCTGTGAGTTGTTTACAGTTTAGCCAAGGAGACAATTCCCCTCTAAACGTCTCACTTAGGTTCATTTAAATGACTGTTTGCAGCCCAAAGAGGCAAATTATTCCAATTCATCACACAAAAAAGCAAATAAATGAGAAAAGACCAAAAAGATTATAGAAATTTGCGGAGCAGTGTTTTGTTTCTTTTCTTCCAAATATAATCTCATCTCACTCACATTATTCATCATATTAAATTATAATATGTAGTAATTTATCAGCAGGAGCCACTGCTCTGCAGAACAACTGCTTTTACTTTGGACACTGTGAGTGTATTTCGCTCCTAACAATGCTGTACTTAAACTTCAGATATTAATGTCATTGTAATGGAGCATCTTCACTTTGCTGTATTCTTACTGTTACTTAAAAATATTATCTTAATACTTCTTCTACCACTGAACATATCGCACCAGATAAATAAAAACTAGATTCAGCATTTTCTACCTGACTAGCATACAGCATAGTGGAAAACGGTATTTTTGGGGTGTGACCAACAAGCTAAATGAAAGCCTCAGGCATTCATATTTGAGATTTACGTTGCACAACTCAGGAGTTTAGGAGGGTAAAATGAGCAGATTAGAAAGGCTTGTAAATACAGGGAAAGAGAAGGAGCAATGTGGTGCAGATGGAGGGGAGTGTGGAAAAGCGGCAGTGCTCCGGACGGGCGTGACCTGAGAAACACCATGTGGAGGTAGAAGGGCCCGCTGGAGCCACCTGAGCCTTGACTCTGTCTGAAACAGGAGTGCTTCGTTGACAAGCCATCACTCAGAGACTCCGACAGGGCTTTCAACGGACCCCTGTCCTCCCTGGCCCCCCTCTCCCCGCACCAGCCCCCTGACACACACGCTCGAACCCTACACCACAATGTATGTCAGCACAGTCATTAGGGTAATTGCTGATTACGTGCACAATTGTCTCACCCAACTCTGCCGGGCGTCAATCAATCCACAACTAGGTTTTCTTACATTTGCAACGACTGGTCTGAAAGAAGATTGTTCAGGGCTTCTTATTTCTCTCCGAATTGTGTCCTGGAGGAATTTTTCTTTTTCTATGGACAGAATTTGTTTTACTCTGCCCAGTTTTAGTGTAATATTTACACCCTCGCCTCTCTTACAGACTGAACAGTCGAGTGAGATATGACTGGCCAGACGTCACAGGCACAAAATGAAAACTCACGGCAAATGCTTTCGTTTTGAGGCCTGCTGATGGATAAGTGGACAATGTGTCACAGACAGGTAGCTGTGAAAAATTGCCCTTGTTATGCCTGTAGACAGTCAAGGTATCAGTGGATTTCAAAGCGGTGAAAGTCCTTGCAGGCTTTTTTGACAGTTTGTCCTTCTTAGTGGAGGTAACAATACTATATATATACTATATAAAGTTTAATGTTTGTTTATTTATTAATATTTGTTTTACATGGGCTATCACAGGTTACAGTCTCTATTTAAACCAGCAGAGAATAGCCAGCTGTCCAGTCATAAATCAATCTGCCTTTTACATTCCTAAAACCAAATTGGTCAAATTATAATTTTATCTTAATATTCTGCCAGAATCCATTTTAAAATGTTTTAACCAGAGCTTTGGTGAGTTTTAATCTGTGTCCACACTGCTGCATGGTAACCGCCCCGACAACTGACTACCAGCAAGACAGCGGAAATCACTGAAATTACCAAGGACTTCAACATACGTGGACAGTTTACCAGTCATCTGAAGTTTGGCAGCAATGTCAACCCAGGCCCAGTTTTTCTTCTGGTTGTCCTTATCAGCTGCTAGCGCCATAACTCCAGGTGTTCTTGTCGTCTTTCTGCTTCCCTGATACCTGCTATTTGATCGGGTAATGCCAGGCGGCAACAGCCAGAAGTTCAAGTTGGTGAACTCTGTGCAGCAGAGCAAAATCTGTGCATGTTAACATCGCAGCAACTGCTTCATACCCCTACTGCCATGTTCAAAACCGCATCCCCTCTGCTGCCTTCTTATTAAAATGACTGGAGGTGGCAACACTCACCCAGCGGTGTGAAAGTGTTAAATGCAGGGGATTAAAATCATAACCAGAGAGCCCCTGTTCAATCAGCCTACAGTTGTACATGTACACTTTAGGACAGATATTGAGGCTTAAAGTGAAGAGGCAAGTAGATAATATGCACTTCTTGAAGAAAACTTTGACAGAAGAAGGTCTTGTTTTTGGGGCATGTAACCTCTCCGTTACAGGACAATCTCTTTGATGGAGTCCTCTCTTGATAGAAAACAGGTTTGCCTGCGGAATGAAAGCAGCAGCTGCTTACACTCTTTGTCCAAAACATCGGTTTGATCAGCTATTTTTTAGGCTGGCGCAGTCACACTGATGAATATTTCAATTCGTATTTGGGGACTAAAATCAGCTCTCCTTGTTAAAAATGCATGATTTCATAACAGCTTCGTGATAACAATATTAACCCATTCAAACAAAGGCTCACCTTTGCAATTACACCAATCAGGAGTGATATCAAACGGGAGGGCATGCTGATGGCAGGCCCTCCGTATTCAGGCAGCGTCTCCATTTCCTTATCATGTTGATTTCAGGTGATCGCTCTTCCTTCAAATGTGTCATTTATGGCTGGTTTTGAACATCACTTGAGTAGAAAATTGCTCCTGCCTCATACCTTTGTGCTCGCCTGTGTGGCAAGGGCAAAAACTGGTGGAGGTGGCTAGGGCAGACAGATAGAGACGGCGGTTGAGGTGAGTGGTCCTCCATCAGTACCAGGTGATGAGTTTATGCGTCCTCACTCCCCAGAGGCCCCGAGGCCATGACCTCCCATCCATCCCCTTACGCTCTCATTCATTTCACTTTCATAAGCACCAGTAATGACTTCGCTCCAGTGAAAGGGAGAGAGAGGAGGCTGAGACACTTGTTGGGGAGAAGTGGAATCTTCTTCCTGCGATGGCAATTGGTTGTGCTCTTCGAAAACGCTGCAAGGAGATATATAGCTATTACTGAGGTCACGCAGGACAGGAACAACAATCATTTTCACCTTCTCGTGTACACACACTGCTTTATGCAGCTGGCACTCAAACAGATTGACACATGCCTAAATGTACACATGCATGTATATAGACTGATAGCGCACACAGACTCACACACTCACACAGTGGCTGATGGACCAGCGGCTCTGTGCATTGTAATATGCTTGGGAGCCTGTACAGGGATTAGCAGCTCATTTCAGTGGCTGCACAGTTGGCCTTCACAGTCTCCCAAAGGAGGGAGACAGCTGTGCGGGGGTGCTGTTTGGAGAGCGGTTAGCACTGTGTGTGTGTGTGTGTGTGTGTGTGTGTGTGTGTGTGTGTCTGTTGAGGGGCGGGGGGCACAGCGTATGCTTATCTGACACCGAGGGGCAAATTTGAGATGGTCCAATACCAGCTTAACCAATACACACCACTGCACTTAACTGAAACGGGACCAAGCAGCTGACTCCCTCCTCTCAGGAGATGTCTTATCATATTGCTCCTCACTTTAAACAAACTACAAGTTTGTGAGGATTTAGAAAGGCTTCGGCACAGGCATGTGACAAAGCATGCACCCATGTGTTAGAGAGGATTTGTGATGATTAAAAAAAAGACCCTCAGAGATCCAAGTTAATTTTAAAGTCGGTTCCAGCTAATTCGAAAAGATAAACACAAACATTGGTTTCTTTTTTCAACAAAGTGCTCAGGGTGCACACGGCCCGGACTTTGTTGTGATAATTACATGTGAAACC
Organism: Epinephelus moara; assembly: GCF_006386435.1. Taxonomy (NCBI): domain Eukaryota; kingdom Metazoa; phylum Chordata; class Actinopteri; order Perciformes; family Serranidae; genus Epinephelus; species Epinephelus moara. Next base: position 19,584,926 of record NC_065515.1, read on the forward strand.
ACTGACTTTAATTACATTTTGCCTGGACAAACTGCTCTGGTGGCTCTCTTGATGGGATCCAGGTGGACCTTGTTATGAAAATGTGAGAAAGGTCTTGAGTGACGAGGGGGTCATGTGAAGATGTGCTGTCGTGATCTCACACAAACCGAGGCTGGAAGAAAACAGGAGTTATCTGCAGACACTTAGGCACAAATAAACATTTATGTGGAAGTAGCTCTTCTGTCAGCTGGAGACTAGGTTTCTTGACTTATGGCTTTTGAGGTGGCGAGGTGTTAATACTTGGATTTGATGACCTGCGCGTGAGCTTCTTAGGCTCTTCTTGCACCCATTCTCTCTGTTAATGTAGCCTTTTTTGCAGTATTTGTCTGATTTTAAAGCATTGGAGAAATACTCCTGCAAAACACTTAAGACAAGTTTAAACATTAACATCTTTTTTAGCATTTATGGGCCAGGTTGTCATTGTTAGCATTAGTGTAAACGCTGATCGTAGCGGCTTTGTTGTTACAGGTTAAAATTTCATGCCTGCTGGTGGGCCGGCTTCCGGAATCCTAAAACGTCAACTGTCAGCTCCAAAGCAAACACCGCCGACTCCAGGACGGAAAGGAAAAAGGAAACATTGAACAAATCCAGAGTTCGGCGCTCCAAGAAAACCTCTTGCAGAGTAATACACTATGACATGAGCCAGGGAGTCATTCGTCTGGTTATTTCCCAGGCGCTCTGAGAGTTTTACAAAAGTGAACAAAAAAAGAAAAAGATCACACCAACTGATGTCACCGTCTGTAATTTTGCAGACAAAGGAACCTTTTACTGTGTTGTATCCATTCTATTATGTTGGGCACCATGAACTCTCATGGCATTTACATGAGAAATGGGACTGGTGGTGAGCCTGGGCTCCATCTCACAGTTAGTTGTCTCTCTAATCCAATCTAGTGCGATGGTGTTGGTATTGCAGTACCAAGGCTGCAGCAGCAGGGGACTGCTTTGTGAAGATAGGAAGGGTGTTATAATTTTGAGACCCCCAAACCATGGAGAGGTCACTGGCTTTGCTTTTCTGGCTTCCTCTGACTGTGTCGACATGAGGCATGCGACTGAGTGGGATTTTGAATTCAAAGGCAAGGTTAGCTTTGAATCACTTGAGACATCCAGATGGGAAATAAGACTAAGAGATAAAAAATATGTAAAAGTAAATGTTTTCTCTGCTGATTGTGTTTTTTATGCAACAACAAAGAAACACACAAGAGCATTTTCAGTGTTTGACAAGTGGAAGCCTATTCAAATAAGACCTTGCCGTTTTTTTTTTTTGTTTTTTTTTTCAAAATCTCTCAAACTTGGACACAAAAAAACAATAGATATTTAAAAGTTTTCAGAGAAAAAGTTAAGACACAATTACTTGTTTTCAGACCCCCACCCACTGTAGGCGCCACCCACTCCACAGCACATCGTCTGTTGCAGTTTTAATGTTTGGGTGCTGGAGAGGTTTGAGAAGAGTCCCAGCGTCATTGTTCCAAACACAACAGCTGTGACTTAATGAGTCCATTCCAGAGTGCTCACCCTTTGCCCAAGTCTGAGCTGCTTCCACTGCTGCCTCCTCATTGACCACATGACCATTGTCACCAAGGTATTCACTGGGTCTTAATGGTAAGACACACAAGAATGCAGCGGTGGCTGGGCCTTTGCCACCTCGGAGCGATGGTGGGAAAGCTCCTGAACTCAATTCCAACGGCTTACGTTTACCATGACAAACCAGTGACCTATGGGTTCACTCTAGTAATTTGGGGAGAACCTCCCACGCACACAGAGACATACTCACCCATCTCTCTCTCTCTGCAACTCCATTTAATCTGCCTCGCTGTGTTTCTGTCTCTGTATCCTAACAAGGACATCTGACAAAATGCTGCTTTAAAACTGTGTTTGTTACCTTCGGTTTGAGAGCTAATAGTGTCTGAAACTGAAAATTCAACATTCTCCTTCAACATGGACAAAATAACAAGGATGAAATTCTTGGCCCTTTTTCTGTCGACGACACAGTATCATTACCTGGAAAAAAAACAACGCACTAACTGAAACTGGGTGCTCTGTGATCTCTGCGGCTGCAGTTTTGTGTAAAAGCTGAAAAGGAGCAAGACGTGATGTAGTACAAACCTGCAGCCTGGCAAGGGAAGTTAGGACGTTGCCATAGCGATCGAGATGAAGCAGGCGTAATATTAAAAGTCCATCATTAGACAATTCTTGTGGAACCATGCAAGTTAATTCATTTTACTTCCACATTGAGGCGATTTGACTGGGCCTGCTGGAAACAAGCTTTTTATGAATGAATTATTCACACAGATGTGGTGATCTTGGCTCATAACGGAGCGTCAAAACAGTCTTACATGACCATAAACCCTTCTTACAGTATTTTACTCCACATTCACTTCAGTTGAGTTATACTTATGTTACAAGGCTAATCGTGTTGAGTGTTTGGTACCCATTTATCCTTGAGGAGGGGAAGAGCGCCTGTCAGTCCGCCGCATATGCATACAAAGTGGTGTGCTTCTTTATTAAGGACTGTACAAACAAGACTGTATTAAGAGCTGTGAGCAAAGATGGTGCTGAAGAGCCTGGAGTTACACACCCTTAACCCCAGGAATAACACAGCATGGAGCTGTCATTCCAGTCAGGTATCATTATCGCGGCAGGTCTGAGTTCCTGGTGAAGGCTGACAGCTTTATGATTTGATTCACTTGTGCTGTGAAGTAATTAAAAAGGAGGTTAGCATTGGAAATTCACAAATATAAAAAGTAGACACCTGAAACGGTGTTATTCAGGAATTCTATACAAGGTATTACTAAATTCCAGTGTGGTGATCTGTGTTTGCATGCAAATTCATGTCGTAACATATTTGTGGATTAATGGAAATCAGTTACATGAATGGTGAACCTTGAGTCTGTTCTGTTACACCCACCTAGCAGCATGCTTAAACGATATTCATAATTACCCTTTTAAAGACATTTTAATTAACCTTACCCCTTCTCTATCACACCGCTATCATTTGAGATCATGCTGTGAATTGAATTCCAGTCATGTGTCCTCCATTCATACTCTGAATTAGCTCTAGCAAAAGTTGGCGTGTTTGACCCTGGACATGAACCTCAGGGAGAAAAAGGCTTGTTGAAAACCAGGCGGGCCAAATTCATGATAACCTTCCCCCCCTGAGGTTGTGCCGGTGAGGTTCTTCTCCCCGTCTCCTCCACACGTCTCCTCCACATGCCATGCAAAGTGAATGACATGATATTAAAGCACTTCCTCATCAAGATTGAAAGGCGTACATTCTTTTTTTGCCTTCAAGCAGTCAATTATTTGACAAGTACACATAATGAACAATGCAAGACTAGTCGGAATTTAATCAAAAGGCAGAGACAGGGGCTCAGTGCAGATGGGAAATGATTAACACAGTTAATCAAACATCCCAGCGTTAGGTTAAACATGGCAAGCCTATCCCATCAACCGGAAAAAGGATGAGATCCATTGCGCATTTCCATTTTTCCATTTCCTTTTTGCCTGTGGAACATTTATTGCATTTATTATGTTGACCCCTATTTATTCTGCTTCTATCATAAAGGTATTTATGTTAGTCCTGACATCTCTGACTAATTTCCTCTCTTTAGTGAAATCTCATGCAGAAGAATTCAAGGTAGCCCGGCTTTGAAGAAATTGTCAAATGCAGTCTAATCCAGGTGGTATTTATGTAAAGGTTATTTGATACTCAAAGGGATGCTATTGAGAAGGTTTTGTGAAAAATCACCCACACAGAGTTTATAACACAAGCTCTCGAGAGAAAATCCAATGCATCGGGCAGGTCAAAGCATAACAGGTGAAAATTGTAGAGACGCAGACATTTATCTTTGATCCATAGTTTTTCTTTTGCAGCAGATCAACAGAAACTGTTAACAAAAACAGGGTCAACTTTGTTTAATAGACCAAAAACATATGTATATAATCACTATTTCAAACTGGCAGTGGTTGACTGTAAGTATAAAGACTAGTCACTCGAGTACTGTACTTAAAGTTGAGATACTTGTACCGTATATGAGTGTTTTCATTTCATGCTACCTCTTTCCTTCTTACTCCATCTATTTTACAGCTTTACGTCTGGAGGGGATCATGCTATTTGTTATGTGTGTATGTGTATGAGTGTGTGTCTCAGTCTGTCTAACTACTGGACCAATCAACCTCATATTTTGTGTGCACATTTGTGATCGTATGCTCCAGGATCTCTCGTGGCTGCAGTGATTCAGAATTGTTGAGAAACCGGTTTAACTGATTGTGTAAAATGGGAGGGAGGAAGGAGTTCCAGTATCTCGAGGTCTTGTTCACGAGTGAGGGTGAAATGGAGCGTGAGATGGATCGCGGTTTGGTGCGGCTTCTGCAGTGATGAGGGCGCTGCGCCGGACCGCTGTGGTGAAGAGGGAGCTGAGCCGGAAGGCGAAGCTTTCGATTTACTGGTTATTCTACGTCCCAACCCTCACCTATGGTCATGAGCTCTGGGTAGTGACTGAAAGAATGAGATCGTGGATACAAGTAGCCGAAATGAGCTTCCTCCGTGGGGTGACTGGGCTCAGCCTTAGAGATAGGGTAAGGAGCTCGAACATCTGGAGGGAGCTCAGAGTAGAGCTGCTGCTGCTTCGTGTCGAAAGGGGTTGTTGAGGTGGTTCGGGCATCTGATCAGGATGCCTCCTGAGCGCCTCCCATTGGAGGTGTTTCAGGCACATCCCACTGGTAGGAGGCCCCGGGGCAGACCCAGAACACGCTGGAGGGATTACATATCTCATCTGGCCTGGGTACACCTTGGGGTCCACCAGGAGGAGCTGGAAAGCGACATCCGGGGTGCTTCGTTTGGCCTGCTGCCCCCGTGACCCGGCCTCAGATAAGTGGATGAAAATGGATGGATGCTGACATCTTACTCCTCTTAAGCGGCCGGTAGGGGCTGCAAGTTTTCCGGAAATCATCTCAGTTAAAAACAACAAGCCTTACATAGTCTGTTGCAAGCCACATTTTGGCCTTTGTCGTGTTTTCAAAAACTGACATCTATAGAGGAGTTTAGTCTCATTTTGAACCGGAGCATCTGCAGAATAATTCCTTACCCGATATGTTATGATCCACTAAAGTTAGGCACAATATGAGATGAATAAATCCCATTTCTTGTTATCTTTGCTGCTATCCTGACTGTAATGGAACCAGGAGGGACAATTGCTCTCTGCGGTCTGGCTGCTACCTGGTTTTGTTCTGTCTACCCTAAAGCCTCATACCATACTGGGACTGTTTCAGATGTTAAGCATTTTGCCTGCCCGATTTTGTTGATTTGGTCATATTTCCTGATATCTGTGGCTTGTCCATGTCTGTGTTTGCTTTTACCATAAGCCAATTACATGTTGCTATGTTTGTTGTTGTTTTGTCTGTATAAATTGTGTTTATTGTTGTTACTTCCTACTCTTGCTGTTGCTGCCTTGCTGTAACCTACAGACTAAAGTGAATACTGTTAAAACTCCAGTCATGAACGACATCAAAGAATTGTGGCTGTGTTTTATTCATTAAAAATACATTCATCCTCATAATTTCATCATATCAATATTGCACATACAGTGCCTGTTAGCAGGAGAAATCGATCTTGTGTGTACAACACACCATGGCTCCATCGAAAATAGACAAAGCATGTGATTATAGTTACCCTACAGAGCGCATGTTAAATCCCAAGTCTCCTCCCCACCTGCATCACCTGCACTCCTGGCTAGACCACTCCCCCAAGATTATAAAACTCCACCCTCCAACCAGGCCTGTGACTCTCCTTTTTTCCATCCAGACATGCCAGGTGGAACAAACAGGACTGATATTCCTATGTTTGAACTTTTGTTAAAAGAAGAAAAAGAGTAATACCGTAACAGATGCATTAATGACAAAGAAATCATCCGACAACCATTGAACTGTTCAGCTAACCCTGTCTGAATAAAATAAAATGTGTGTTTGAATGTGCACCCCATCATAACATGTTCTGTGAGCAAGTGGCAGCATAACTATACAGTTTTTTCAGCGCACTTTTCTAGTTTGTAGTCAGGCTACTTCCCAGATTTTACACATAGCATATGATCCTATAAATATGAGTCACTGTTGTAGATAAAAATACAGTTTTATATAATCGTACATAGTCCCTTTGATTTACATCAAACACCTTGACCAATTACAGCAATAAATACTACTTACACGTTAATGGGTGGGTAATAATACTCCAATGATATACTATAACACTTACAGTGGCTTTTTCCTGCAGCAATGTTTTACTTTTGATTTGTTTTGATATATTTGCTGCAAATAGCTGCGTACTTTTCAATGAAGGACCTTCACATGTAATGAATTGTTTTTATATTCAAGTTCTTTATTTATCATATGTACAACAATTACAGAGACATTGGCAATGAAAGTCTAAAGCCTCAGGCTCCAACAATGCTCATTAAATTAAAAAGTGCAAGATAAAATAAGGGATATTATAACATAAAATAAGGTAATATAAATTAGACATCAATTTGAAATGAATGAACTGAATGTAGACAGGAATGTAGTAATTGTATATATATATATATATATATATATATATATATGGAGGTGTAAACAGATATAAAAGCAGTGTTGCTACTTCCTCCACCACTGCTCACTGGTATATTTATATTTGCAGCGTGTTGGTTGGAACATAAAACACTGAGAAAAATGAACACATCAATAAAGGTTTGTTTTTATTTTGTCCTCTGCCGTGTTAAACCCGTCTCAGGTGTGCAGTGATGGAACTTATGTAAATCCTCAAAACATCTCTTAATTTTGCAAACTTGTGGAAAGTCTGAAACGACGACTATTGTTCCTTTCCCCACTTTACCATGCAACAATAATTAGCCGTGATTACAAAGTATCTCTTGAGAAATTGGGACAGAACAATTTAGTTCATTGTCCTCAGAAATTGGAGTTGCCCCTTCCTTTCCCTTGTCTTTCTCCCCCTATTGGATTCGTCTGTTCTTCAGTGTGCCAGCGAGAACACACCACTAATCAAGCAAACTATTTGATTGGCCTGGAAAGATTTCATTCGGACTAATTTGGCTTAATAAACAGTTGTGTCAAATGATTTGGACGAGTGCAATTCCAGACCTATTAAAGGATGTGTATTAACGGATGTGCTTTTGGTATTGGCAGTATTTACATACGACCTTGCACATTTGCAAAAGCCTGTGCTTCCTGAGGCGTGTGGCTGCAAACACACGGCTAAAAAAGTAATCATCCCTCAAGAACAAGTTGTTTAGTCATATGTGGAAGTTTTGACAAATTGAAAGACCTTCAAAGATTGTTGTTGACTCGGTAATAAGCATCTACAGCAATAGCCGGCATAAATTTGGCCGTTTTTTATGCCTTGGTGAGCAGCCTCTGTATTTAGAACAGTAATGTTTTATGGAAATAAGCTATATGTATTTAAAACTTATAATTGTGTTCCTTTATACTGGCACAAAGCAGTTACTTTTAAATTAGTGGAATTAATCGGAATGCAAAATTGAAGGGAGGAATGTCTGTCCACAATGATGAATGCTTAAGTAAGATTTTGCTTCAATTAAAATTTCAGGCAATTATTCTAAAAGATTATTGACCTCTAAAGGGACTGGTGAGGTCACATATTTTCCTCTGTCTTTGCAGTATAGTATTCATCTTCATTAGAGAGAACAATTGAAGGCGTTTTCCTCTCGTACTAGAGGGTATTAACGCAGACAGATTATCCTCTGCACACTTCACTAATAAAGTTGATTTCTATTATTGTCTGTCCAGGTAAAGGCAGATTTTGAAGCACTGTCTTCTTCACTTTGACCTGCTCCTCCTCTTCATCGCGCTTTGAAGACTCTCTTGTCCTCTCAGCAGACACAGGAATGTCATTTTGTTTTGATTGCTGTATAGCTGTTGTTTTGTTCTGTCAGAAAGTCATTCTTACTTGTTTAAGACTGGCAACTTTGTCTCTGCTGGCACTGCCTTGGTTTAATGGAAGTTAATGTAGGGCTCTATGGAAAATATGTGAAAATGAATCATGCTATGAAGCCTTATTTTCACAAAACTGAAGATCCAGACATATTTTTTTCTTTTTAGTGCATCTGATTGATGCATTTTGCAACTGGCATAACACGTCTGGAGTCCTGTACTTACCTCAGTGGGAATATTATGGAGATACATCAACTTTAATCTGTCAGAGACAATTAAAAAAAAAAACTTTTAGTTTTAGAGTTCCTTGAAAAATTTGAAAGCGAAAAAAATATCACAGATGTTTTCTGTTGCCGAACAACTTGATGAATTATAATTGTGATAACACTGTGCTTGACAGAAAACCTGTGACTTCAAATGTGTTGCAATCATGAATAAATAGATCCTTCTTTCAACCCAGTCATTTTCAAGTACACCGAGCATTCACTTGGTTTACAGTAAAAAAAAAAAAAAAAGAAAGAAAGCCACCTCTTTTGTTTGAAAACTGTGTCCACATTTACACAGCGCAGAGCACAACACGGCAAAGTGAAGCAAATTGGAACCGTTGGCCTCTGCTGAACCTTATTACTTGTGACCATATATCATTTTTTTATAGGTCACAAGTGAGGCACATCTGTTTCCACTCGGCTAAGTTTCCATACAAAACATTTGAATAGAGATTCTTCACCTATATCCGTTGCTCCCCTACGCTTGTTTAAACCAACATATGTCTCATACATCAAACCTCAGAAAGAGCAAAAGGCTGTTCTGTACCAGAAAGTGTGTTTCTGAAAAGGTTTGATCGCGGGGCACAGTTTAGAAGATTCTCTAATGTTTACAACACGACAGTTTTTCTTGAAAGGATTTGTTTATGTAGTGTGGTCTTTTAACACTCAACTTATTTGACAGTTGTGCAAGCCAGAGCCCAACATGCCCACACTGGACCTTGCTTTTTTCAAATTTGATCTCAAAGCCCCTCATGTGTTTGACTTCTTTTTAATTGCTTCCTGTCTGCTGGGTCAATTATAAGTTCTGGGCCCTTTCAGGGGGGACCGGCTATTGCGGCATTTTTGACCAGACGGGGTGATTAAATATCTGAAATTTGAGCGGAATGATGAGATCACTCACTGGGACTTCATTTGATAATATTTTACTTGGTGTGCCAGCTCACAGCATACACATGTTGATTTACGTTTGGACAGAAGTTGATTGCCTGGGCGGCCTTTTTCTAGGTCTGTCTAATGAGAAAAAAAGGGAGACAGACAAAGACCATCTTACTCTTTTATCCATTATTGATTTTGGGTCAGGTGCACCGTGGTGTAAATACCCCATTGGTATTGTATTTAACTCAAAATATGAGCCTTGAGAACAACGCTCAAAAGATTAACCAGTAGTCAGCAAGCAAATTAAAAACACATAAAAACAGGTTTTCATTAACATATGGTAATCCATTCATTTTTAATTAACCCCAGCAGCAAAGTGAAAGCAAAACAGTGTCTGTGTCAACCTGCACTCTGTCGAGTTTCACGTACTTGTGAAAATAATGAGGGTTGATAATGGATTGTTTCAAAACAGAAAATAAAACTAGCTGTTTTAAGATATGGGTTTAGCAGGACATTTGTTAAAAACAGCTCACACGTTCATGTCAAAATACAGGTAAGAGTCTCCACGAATAAAGCATGTTAAATCAAGGTAGTAGTCAGCTGTCAAAACTCATATTTACAAGCAAGATTAAGAGCTAAATTTTCATCACCACGTCAGCCCCAGGTTGAAATTAAACGTGCTTATACACAATGTACAGAAAAGCTTTGTATGTAGTCAACAGTGTAGTTCAGTGTGAAAGAAACATTATAAAAGGTCGTTTAAATATAATTAAAAACTGTCATTAAGAGTCATGAGAAAATAGAATAAAAGCAAGATGAAAGTAGAATAAGACAGAATAAAAGTTGAGGTGCAGTGTCAGGGATGAGTAATTATTTGATGTCATAAAAGGCAGCAGCAAACAGAAAAGTCTTGATTAAATAGAAGTGAGACTTGTGGACCTGCAGTTTGTTGCAGATATATGAAGCATAAAAGCTGAATGCTGCTTCTCCATCATTAGTTTTGACTCTGGGGACAGAAGGCAGACCTGTTCAAGATGTCCTGAGACTTCTGGATGGTTCATAATGCAGAAGATTATAAATGTATTTAGCCTTGAACCATTCAGTGCTTTGTAAACTAACAGTATTAGTTCACTGACAGACAGGAAGCCAGTGTTAGGACCTCACAACTGGAGTGATGCAATCCACTTTCTTGGTCTTAGTAAGGATAAATTAACATCCATACACAATGACCCCTCAGTTTTTTAATAAGCACTGTTGCTTTCCTAACCGTGCCCAGTACAACCAGTGCAGAAACAGGGGCCGCTCCTGGAGATGCTGCAGAAGTGGGGTCAAAACTCCAAGCTGCACGGTTGCCCATGGCTATATAAATATTAACCAAGTCTTCACTGTGTGGAGAGGCCTTCTTTGATTATGAGTCTGCTCTAAGAGTTTGATATCCAAGGAGACCACTACAGCCAGCTTGACTAAATTGACGAGAGAATACCAGGAGAGTCAGTTTAGTCGTGATGTGGCAGAGTCTCACTTGGAACAGATCAAGCTGCTGGGTTTCATGCAAACGAAGCAGGAAGAAAAAACATCACTAGTTCGAAGCTTCACTTTGAACTTTTGCTGTGGTGGCTGGGAGAGATGTGACAGGAGGAAAATAGGAAGTGCAACCCCTTCTTTTTCAGTGTCCTAAAGTTGATTCGCTGCACTTTGCACCGTACGATTTGGTAAACTGTGAGCTTGAATGATGTCTCAATTACAGGAGCAGCTCAATGCATTTTGATTATTTTGGTCAATAACTGTGTAGTTGTAAGTCAAGCTAAGTAAAATCTAACAGAACTTCAAAATAAAGGTCAGAAACACTTAATGAAGAAATGATTGAGTGACTGAGTTTAGACGTGGCTTTGTTAATTGTGCTCTGAAGCATATAACCTGACTAAATCTTTGTCCGTCATCAAGAAAAAAAACGGACTCTGATTTGTTTGGGGTCAGCAGCAGTCCTGTGACTGGTCATGTGTGCCTGAAATGTCAATCATGTGCAAATATTTTGGGAAGGAACCAATAAGCATTGTTAGGCGAACAATTGAAGGTTAAGAGGCGGGCTCAGAGCCACATGGGAAATGGGGAGACATGTTTGCTCTCACCATGGATGACTGAGGCCTGTCCAAGGCATCTGCCGGGATTTTCAACTGAAATGAAAACAGAAACGCAGAGTGGTCATATCTTTACTTTCCTGCGAGCATGATTTACATTCCCAGTTTTGTGTGATTTCATGTTTACTTAAAATATAGCCATCATGTCTGTCCTTGTTTCTCACCTTCTGAACGTTTTTCGGGCTGTGCAACAGAGTCAGCGTTTACCATGCACCATTTGGTGAGTGATTACGTGCAATATTGTGCCGCCGTTGCGAGATATGATTATATCACAGTTTATCATAAACACTTGCACATAAACAGTTTATGTGGAACCGCTGTGACTCGTCAAAGAGACGACTGCACAGGCCGGGGTCACACACACGCAAGGTGGCCTGTAATTAGCTAAATAATTTTAATTACCGTGTGATTCAAACTGATATCTCTGTCTTCACCTGTTAGTATTCAATCTGGCTGTGAATTTTACAGTTCAGTGATTTATGCTCACTCAGAAGAATAGCAACACAAGTCTAATGCCCTCTGTTGACAATCTGAGGAAGCAGATTCAAATGAATTCATGCAAAATGGCAGTTTGAGCTGTTCAACACTGCAACCATAGAGACACCACATGTGTTTTTAGTCTGCGCTTATAAATAAACATTTCTCCAGATATGGATGCCTGCCACTGGGTGACCTTTTTTTTTTTTTACATCTGTTTTCTCTTTTTTGTCCCATGCAAAAAAAAAAAAAAAGCGGCCTGTATTATTATGTAAAATTATGCTTATGAAAACATAAGTCTGCCCCTCTGCTGCATTCACCTTCACCTGGCAAGCATGACTCAACTTCACATTTCCACATAGTGGGTGAAAGACAGTTTTTATTGAAGCCAGGTGTGTACCCACGTCCTGCCTGATAATGTTTCTGGACAGAATTCCTCAACCAGATCAAAACATGCTCTGAGTCTTCACCAGACGCAGACAGAAACCTGGATGTTTTGTTTATTTTATTTTTTTTGCATATTCTGATGTAAAGATAGTCATGAAAATATGAAAAATAGCAGCTGTGTTGAAAATGAGATTTTCAGACTTCATATGGGGGGGTTTGATAATAACTAAAACCGTACATTACAGCTGGGAATGTCCCTTAGAAATCTAGCACAGATCGAACTGTAATCCCGAGCACTGCACAGCAAATACGAATGGTCGACCACCAACATAATATGCAGCTTACAGTAATGAGTCAAAGGGTCAAAGCCGCAGCAGCCCGACAAAAATCCCTTGACTGCCAAATGGTGTCATGAATCATGTAAAAGAAAAGTGAAGGGGGGGGGGGGACACACACACTCACAATTGAGGAGAGATTCTGGGTTTGAAAAACTGCTTGGCTCCACTTGCACACACACACTAACACACTTGGCTCCACACACTAGCAGCACCAGCAGCAGCTTGACCACTGCTGCCCGGGCCAGTGTGTTATCCTGTGGGGCCAGTTGGAGTGAGGAGGAAGAGGAGGAGGAGGAGGAGGGGGGGAAGAGGAGAAGAAAAAAAGTCTGTCTGTACTTCCATGTTCCTTTTGATGCTTGGTAGTATTACAGTAGAATAAGTCCTCTGTCATTGGTTGAATAGGCTGGACTGCCTACTGTGACAGAGTGAGGGCCTCTCATGCCCAAAAGGAAGGCAGCGGTGCATCTCTAAGCAGAACAAGGGGGACAAAAATGAGGGGAAATATATTGATAACCTCCTTCCTTTCTGTGTGACGTATCTGAATCTTAGAAAAAGAAGAAGAAGCTGATTCCTGCCGGGCATCATAATAAGTTGATGTGATTAGTCTCCTTGCACAGATCTAGACTCCGAGTCAGCCTGGATCTGGAGTCCATGTCAGGTTTTGGAGGAGTCCTGGGCTCAGACAGCTCCTGCAGACGGCAGCCTGCTCTCCACTGCACTGGCGCTGTTTACTGGAAGCCCGCTCCGCGCTGCTTCCACCAAGTGTCTCAACACTGTGAGCGGGATCTTCTCCAGAGGCGAGCCGCTGAAACTTGCCCACAGTCTCACTCAGAGGAGCCCAATAGGAGCAGCGTCGGCGCTTAAAGTAGAGAGGAGAGACCCGTCTGCTTCTCCTCCTCTTCATCAGACACTGAAAGCCCCCCTTTTTACACTCTGTCCCTTCTCAGTCACTCTGTCTTTTCTGTTGGGTCCCCGAGCTCCGCGTCTCCTCTTGCTTGTTTGTTGCCGCTGCCTCGGAGGAGCGCAGGAGGAGCGCACCAGGAGAGCCGAGAATAGATGAGCCGCTCAGAGGTGCACGAGGTGTTGATGAGTCAGGACTGAGCAGCCAGAGCAACACCTTGCTTGCCATGGAAGTGTGTGTCCGGTGCAGGAGAATGTACGGGCTGAGAGGGGGACCTGCCGCCTGAGAGCCAGCCTCTGTCCCAGATAAGGGGAGCATGCCTCAGACCTGCAGACTCACTCTCTTCGCTGCAGAGGAGTTCCCATCAGACTGTCTTTCCACAATCTGACATTTTTTTTTCCTTTTTATTTTTATGCAATCCACATACTGACTTCATTTCAGCCTGTTTGGCTTCACTGCTTTTCAAGAAAGGTAAGAGTAGTTTTCTTTTTGCACCATCACTACTATATAAATCAGAGCCTAAGCAGCATTTTGACAAGTTGCTGTGGAGTGGAGCAACTTTTTTTTACAGCCTTGCGTTAAATAGTACACAGAGACCAAGCCTCACAGTGTTTGGGCTACTTTTTAAAAGTAAAAAAGGTCTTATTTTACAAGGAGGAACTTCATTTAGTTTGGATAAGACTCCTCCTTTTATAGTAATATAAATGTTCCGAAAGGGATAATTGAGAAATGGTTAATGCAAACACAACCAGATGTGGATTGATTTGCTCGGCTGCCGAGTTTGGCTGAATGGAAACTATTAAAAAGTGTGGGAGCAGCGCATTTATGTGAACCAGAACACGTAAAGCACCATTTAATCGGAATGTATGCCTCCAGAGTTGAAGTGTAGTTTGTTGGTGGTGCGTTTTTTGTTGTTGGTATGAATAGGGATTTATGCTGGGAGCTGTGACCTGAGAAGCGGTGTCGGTGTGATTCTTGAGAGCATTCACTGGCTAATCCAACATAATTGGGCCTTGGCTATTTGTCCAAAAGGAAAGGAAAGAAAGGAAGAAATCAGCCTGCCATTGTAATAATTACTTTTGGATATAAAGGAGCTTGGGATGCAAACGGTGCTCCACGCGTTGGAAATGTCATGGAAAGGGAGAAATACAAATGATAACATCCCCCCAAAAACCAGGGGGCTGATATTTGGCTGCTTATAGTTAACTCAAAGCCAGTCGGCGCAGAGTGGCAGTAAAATTAGATCCTTTTACTGCACATTTATTATTTAGGCGCACCGATTCTGAACGCGTCTTGTCAACCATGTGTTAAAGAGTAGGGGCAGCAGCAGGAGCGCACACGCGGTGTGTGAGCCTCTCCTGGCCCGAGAAACACACCGCGGCCAGCCGGTGATGCATGGCAGCCCGGAGCACAGCAGCAATCTCTAGTGATCGATCAGCGGATTGGGGATAAATTTAGCCCCAGTCGTCTCATGCTCTCAGCTTCTTCTTCTTCTTTTTTAGTTTTTGGTTGTGTGTGTGATTTTAAAAGAGAGAGGGAGCTATGAATTCCTGCATGGATTAGAGTCCTTGAATGTGTCTCATTGGTGTTTAATATATGTGTAGCACACGTTCATCATCATAGCTGCTCACTGCTGCTGAGAAATTTGGTTTTAATCAATGTGCATTTAAACACAGCCCTGACTGAAGCTTCTCCAAGACTATTTTCAGGAGACGATATGACAACAGATGAGTGTGTGGAGGATGAAGTGGCTTTATCTCCCTCGCCATACATAACAAAGTGACATTCAGCTAAATACAGAGGCAGCCTATTTGTGCCCAAGTGTTGAGTTTCCAGGAATGTGTAAGAAATAAGCTAATACAGGCTTTAATCAGGCTCCACTTCCCATTCAAGCCTTCTTTACCGGGGAACTCCATTTTCATGTGTTTGTGCATCAAAAAAATGTTTGAATTAATGCAAGTGCAAATTCCAGCTGTTTGGAAGGAGCACATTAGCATGTCAAAGTGGCCAGAGCCCCCTCACACAATGGAAGGAGTCGTATTTTCTGCCACAGGTTTTGGCTGAGCCTGAAAGGCTCGAGAACGAGTGTGTGAGCTGGTGAAACTGAAAGACTCGTGTGTATCTATCTCCCCCCCTTCCCTTGTAAGTAGGTCCGTATGACATCTTGTGTATAACATAATCTCACTTGTATTTGTTTGTGTGTTGGTGAGAGGGAATATGTCTAAGCTTTCACACTACAGGGTAATTGTGCAGTGACTCACGAGGAGCAAATAGTGTAACGTTGGAGGAGAAAAACATTTGGTTCTTGGAGGAAAAAATAACATGAAATTATAATTATGTAAACACGTATTGGAGGGATTACGTCTCTAATACAGTTGTAAATTTGTAGTTTGTCAGCGCCTGTAAAAAAAACAGGTGCTCTGTGGAAATAATAGCACTTGTGAATGCGGGTTAAAGAAGGAAACTATCTTCTCGGATGTCTAGTGTTTGATATCTTGAGCTCAAGCATGCCATTATGAGCATTATACCGTCGAGTCCAGCATGAGAGAGAGTACCTTTTTCAGTCTACAGCCTTGTTTCAGTGGAAGTGCGTCCGGTTTCAAAGAACTGCAGCTGCTCTTGATCTGCTCAGAGCACCAGATTGCCCCTCTTTGCTTGTGCGTTCATCTCAACTCGCAGATCAATACAGCCCAGCACACTTCTATATGGGTTTGGGGGAGATAAAGTGCTACATATCACTCTATTCTCAACTCTTTATGTGACACTCCCGCAGCACACGAGACTCTTAGGGTTCAGTGAGTGTGATTGGATGAGTGGGTTTTGAGCGAATCAGAATTTGTGACATTACGGACTGTTGCTTCATTCTCTCTGCTGCCATATTTCCACCCCAGCTGAGGTTTTGTGCTATCTATGGATATCTGACTGGTGCATTAAACGCATCATAACGCAGCTTTCATGGCCTCTCCAGATTTTTAAATTATACCAACAAGCCAGGGCACTTTCACCCTGGCTTTATTAAAGTAATTTGTTATTGATTTAATTCATTACGAGCGCACACACACTGACCAGTGGCAACATTTGCTCACTCTGTTTTTGTGTCACACTCACTCACGAGCGTAGATATCTGCCCGTCGTCTTTGTCTGAGCAGCGATTGGCAAGTCCATATGACTGATGTAAAGGTTGCACTGCGGCTGAATGGGTTGTTTGTGCTAACGTGACACTCGAGGCATGTCGTGCCTTTATTCACGCTGAACACCACCTTAGCTACTCCATGGCAATATCAAGCCAATGATGGAGGCTGTGAGTGCATCAGAAGTGGAGGATTGCAGGGAGTTAAATCATTTGGATTTACATCCCATTGCTTATTTGGCGTGTAAATTGTGGGTTTGTGTTTTCAGATGCAATCTTTGCTCTTGCTAAACCACCTACATGGAGTCATACTGTGCGGATAACTGCTCGCCATTAAAGGGAAGAAACAAGGCTGTAAAAGAAAGCTATGGCAAATTTGATATAACGTGCAGGCCTTTGGTGGGCCAAAAAACCTCCCCTTTCATGACTGATTTTATTTTACGATTGGCAATCAGTAAAACGCTGTGCGCCAGCGTGTTCCCCTCCCTGCCATTTTGTGAAACATTTGTTTCCACTTGCCAAAGGCCTCTGGTGCGGCGGGGGATTCGGTGCCCCTGAAATGGCAGGTGAAACTTTCTGCTTGCCTAAATAATTTCCTAGCAGAACATTACACAGCAAGGACATAGGCGGCGGAACGTAAGGGTCAATTCAGACTCTGGTGACAAGAAACAACATGGATATTAGCCGGTGGCTCTCACACAGCTCTCTGTGCACTGGTTAAGTGGCAGCCTCCCTGAGCTTATCTGGCATCTCTTTTTTTTGTGCTTCACTCATTCCGTGCTTCTCTGAAAGGTATTATTTAGAAGAAAAGGAAGTGCAAAGTGCAAAACTGGGTCATAAAAAGCGTCCTCTGGTTATAAAACGATTGGCTCGTGTGTTTAACATCATGTTGAAAACACTACCTGGGTCCCAGATAAGATATGCTGTGTGCTATTAGCAGTGTGTGTTTAGGTCACTCCCAGTCCATCTGTCCATATAGCATTGTGCAAAACAAAACTCCATGAATTTATCACCATATTTTTTTTTTCACACATTATTTTACAGATTTAAAGTAGAGCAGTAACATCAGTTCTAATTAGTTTTTATCACTTAGGAAAACAAGGATAATAATACTTTTTTAAGATAACAAGGAAACACATTTGCAACCATTGAAAAATGTTATAATTATTTTCTCATTTAATTATTTTCTCATTTAATTTGTGACATGTATTCTTCTTATAATTTAAAGAAGACAATATAGAAGACACACACACACACACACACACTCTCTCACACACACATACACACACACACACACACACACACACACACATGCTCAGACAATGACCCTGTCTCACTCTTTGTGCTATGTGAACAGGACTCGTCCTTATCTGTGCACAGCTGCAACACTATTTGGGAAAATATTCAATTTCTGTGTGACAGAGGAGAACCTGGGAGGCAAGGCTCTGAGCAAACAGCAGTTATTGCGGCTCTGCCATAGCAGCCGAGAGCAAGGCCTGGCTGGGAGAGAGGGGGGATCTGCGGACGTCTGCCAGGGGAAGGAGTAATGTCTCGGCTGGATTATAGGAGAGCGAAGCACTTCCACACTTAAAAGCCCCTTTTCCAACAAGACAGGGCTGTTATTTAGGGATGGTGTGGGTAAACACACCAGAGCAATATATTTCCTCTGTATAGACTGCTGTTGTCCTTGACAATTGTGACTCATTGTAAGTAAGATAAGTTTTACTCCTTGTGCTTTTTTTTTTTTTTTTTTCAAAAATAATTTCATGTTAGGCTGTGGGCGTTCTTCAGTGTATTCAGACTGACATTCTTCCAGCGAAGTGCAAAACTGGTAAGCAGGGTTCAACATTAAAATATCCTTTTACTTTTGTTCAAATGGCAGTGTTATTCTATTTGGAGGTTTTTTTTTGTTTCTTGGTTTTTACTGGAGCTGTATTCAAGATGTAGCTGTCAAATGATTCACATACGTGCTTTGTCGAGTTACATAGCAATGGACTGGACTACGATACTCTCGCGGAATACTAAACGCGAAAGGAGGAAGTAGCAACAACTAAATCTGTTAAAAAAATACGTCTTCCAATTGGTGACATTGGAAGTAGGAGCGCGTTTTGATTCGCTGGTCCTTCTTACGTGTTTGCATATTGATATTCTGAGAGCGCTTTAATTCAGAACGATCCAATAGGCGCTCACCTATACTGAAGTCTGTATGTTGGATTGCGGTTTTCAAAGGAACATTCATTTTTAAATGATCAAATGCACCAAACAGTAAAGTCAAACTGTAAAGAAAGAGTATAAGACAAACAAAATGCACTCCAAACAATCTGCACTAGCTTTGCAGCTGAAATCCTGCCAGATGGATATTATATTTAATGTTTGTGCCCGCTTTTTTTATGTGTATGCATCGCCGCATATTTTATTCCTATATGCTTATTTGGTTATCTGGTTGGTTTGGGAGTCTGAGGCTTTGATAAACGATATTTTATTGTACAGTATTTAGTTGGGGAGTGTGGAAGCTTTGTTCTTGCAGTGTAGTTGCCAAGTCAGATGGAGTTGAGCGTCTGGTCTGGGAGTTTCAGAGGAATATCACAGGCATGGTAACTTGCTAAAAAACTAAGCTAATCAACAAAATAATTGTCTGTTCAATTGCTACCATGCCAGAGACATCAAACACAGCCGAGGTTGAAAAAACAATCAAATTATCTCTTAATGATTGCTCACGCTGACAGATGAGCGCTTGTGAGTTGGGTTTTGTTTGTAGGCGACATATGTGAGGGAGAATGAACTTTGTGGTCGCCCGCTCGTAAATTCAGTGTACATTTTGGTAATCTGCATAGATATCCATCATCACCTGTAATGAAAACAATTTTATCTTATTATGTGGTTTTTGGCATTGAAACAGAGAGAAGTGTATTAGTCTATTAATTTCCTGCAGTGAATCATGAATCCTGCTGCTTTTATCCTCGCTGTACCCTCCATGTGTGGTCCACAAAAAATGTTTCTGTTTCCTCTACAGACTAAAGTTTGGCCCCTGTGTCTGCTCTCCTCGCTCTCTTTCTCTTTCCCTTTCTCCCTCCCTCCCTCCCTCCCTCCCTTTCTTTCTCCCCCCTCTTTCTCTCTCTCTTTCTCTGTCTTTCTCTCTCTGCGTAGATAATGTCTCTGCAAATGATTTAACCGCCCTCGTTGAGGCTCCTTCCAGTAATTGAACAAGCAGAGACTGGGTGCTTTACAGGAAAACAATAGTCATATTATCTCAGATCTCCACTACTCTGACGTTCAACAAAACACTACCTCGGATTGGACTTGGCGGACTACTTCGAGGGTCTGAATTGAAGAAAGGAATCAGGTTTGCTTTCTCTCCACGAAAAAAAAAAAAGCACGGCCAAAATGGATGCCATTAATTTTAAGTAGGCGCAATATGTTATGAAAGTGTCGCATGATTGGAATGCATGTCTTGCGAGTTGCACCTGGGGGTAAAGTGCAGCCTTGGGTGGTACTCAGGTTGAGTCAGAAGCATGCGCGCGAGAGTGGCTTGGTAATAATTAATCAGAAATGTGTTTTGACAAACAGTGACAATGCTTGTAGCAATAATTAGTATAAAGATCTGTGCTGGCTATTTAATTATATAATATCAGAATTATTTTTAATTTAGCAGAATTTGCACACAACAATTAATATTATTGTTATTCTGATTATCATTGTTATTACTGATAATAATATTCTTCAGACTGACAAATCCCTTTACATAAAAATATGTCTCCAAAGCCCATATTTCAGCATGATTGCTCCAGGTTGGAATTTGTTTTGTTTTTTGGCAGAGCAAGGGGAGCTTTGATTGTGTTGCTGTGGAGCAGAATTGACCTTGTGTGTCAGAATGAGGTTTTTCTACGCCTTGTTTCATACAGAGCACTCTTAGACTGAAATGGCCTTAGGAGGAGTTGTTCTTGACAGAGATGCATTGTTTCAGGCAGCCAATAAACCACTGCACTGAGTGGCTACATCTGTGAACCTCATCTTGACTACAGTGTGGGGCTAGCAACAACACGGCAACTGTCACAGCTGCACCTGCTGCTGTCTCAGTACAGAGCCTCCCTCTCTGTTGCCCATAGAACCGCATCAGTCTCCTCTCCGTGACAAGCCAGAGGCAATGGTCTCTGCTTGGGTCAACTGGAGAGGAGCTTCTTGGGAAAACATTTGAAAAACAGGGGACAAAATGTCACTCCCGAAAAGAGATGTTAAAATAAAATTCCTGCCCCGAGGGCCAGGATTTGGTTCAGTTGGAGCTTGGGTATAAAATTCCTGCCTGTGAATCATGGTGGGGTTTAAGAGCGCTGGCTTAGTAAAACCTGACCACCACTTGAGTGTTCATTCTTCGGCGCATTTGTCCAGCTACAGTAACAGCCTGGGGTTTGATATGACAGCAAGTTGTCTCTCCCTAATACTGTAAATGATGAATAGAGATAAATGGAGCTGACTCTTCTGTACACACACCGCCCTGCTTGTGTATTGAGGCCTTTCAGAAGATGATCTGATCAGCTAAGAAGAGATTCAAGAGCATTAAAGGCTTTTAAATCTCATATGTACTCATATTTGCTACGCTTCTGTTAAAAGTCACAGAGCTAGGATTTAGCATTGGCATTACTAAACCGCCATTTTTGTACACACTTTATTTCAGTGAATACCTGAAAGAGAAAACAAGAGGCAAGAAATATAGTGCAGAGAAAAATGACTAGTGGATCATCATGCTGTCTCAGAAAAAGATTATTGGAGGCGAACAATGCCGATAGGATTTTCAGCCAGCAGAAGTGATGCAACATGTCCACTTTCCTGCCAAATTGAACTTAGGAGTGTGAAAAGCAATGCTGGGACACGAGGAGTGGGGCTGACGTGAATGCAGATAGTGTGGGATTAACACAGGGGAAGATTGAGCGACAGTGGCCGGTGACGTCTCTTTACAGCTTTGCTTGTACAGCTGTGCCAGGCCTGGCATTCACTGCTGCCTGTTGGATCCAACTCCTCCTCCACTGCCGGGGGGTTAGGTAATGAACATCTTAAATACTGCAGATAAGTTGAGCTCCTGGATGTGTGTGTGTGTGCGTGTGTGTGTGTAGATGGAGATATCAAATTATTCATGTATTTATAATGAAAATTGGAATGCTTAATATTGACACCTCGGTGTGTCTGTACGATTTGATCTTTTTGGCATTTGCACAGGAAAAATACCATATACAGGCTGCCCTAATAATTCATCATGCCTCCTTCTAAATGAGGTGTGAGGCGGCTCTGCTGGTGTGAATTCTGCCATAAATCACACATACCCTGACTGCTTTATCCATTAGAGCCGACCTGTTTGTCTAATTCCGCTACTCAGTCCCCAGCAAACTGGTTTTAGCAATTAAGACGAGTGTGAGAACTGCAGCTTCTACTTCACACCTGGCGTGTTATCACTTGATGCGAGAGACATGGATGTGGTGGAGCTAGAAAAAATAAGAATTAGGCACAAAATGACAATCCAGTTGAGAAGAAGGGATTGATTATCCAACAAATCAGGGTTTATACTATGAAAGTTGTTATTTTTAGCTTTGAATCGCTGGTTATTTTCTTTTAATGAAAGTAATTGTAAGCATTTAAAAGATATTCAGTGTCATTATTGCGCCGCTGTCCAATGAAGACAACATATCTCCACAACTTAACCTTTAAGAAATCGGCCTCATTGTCAACTTTGCATTTGCAGCGTCCTCTAGCTCAATCAGTCAATTTTTAAATAGTTTATTTAGCTGATGAAGGAGGAGATTTTTTTCCCCCCGTCCATAGACAGAACTTTTAGTATATCTGAAAAAGTACAAAAGAAATTGGGATAGCATACATGAATTTCTTAAGACAGTAAAAAATTTATCTCATTGCTGTTCATCAAATTTTATGATAATTTTAGGTGCGTAATCGGCCCCGGTACGCCTTCACCCATTTAAATAACAGTGGGCGAAGTTCTTGGATTTACTCTGACTGCGAAAGTGTAACTGTAATCTGCTTTCTAAAAAGTCAGGTTTCAGGTTTTACAGACTGTTTTATGTGGCTCGCTGCAACATAAAACCAGTCTGTAAAAATCCGAAATTACTTTTTCAAGAATCTTCCCTATTTGGATATGGATGACACCGATTGGCCGACGTCGCCTAATTAATCAAACACCAAAAATCGGCATCCAAATAAAACATTTTAAATCTTCACCTACAGTATACCTGCTTGTGCTCTCTTAACAAACAACAATGCAAGCATTAAACCAAACATATGGGTTTTTTCTTTCCCTTATGATTCACCCAGTGATAAAATCAAAACAAGGTTAAATGATGACCAGAGAAAAAGCTCTGAGCAAGCTGCACGAATTCTCAAGTACTGCATCTGTGCCCGGCAACACATGTTTCATTTTTAGCTTCAGCATCAGCGGCTGAACCAATGTGATGAGTGCTATTCTGTAGTAGTTGATGGAAATAGGAAAAAAGCAGTGTAAAGAGGACAGTCAAATGGGGGGCATTTGTGTCGCTGCAAAAAGTGGAGCCAGTGGCATTTCCGTCATTCATCAGCCCGAGCTGATTACTAGTGAGTCTGGAGTGAGCTGACAGGATGCGGCTCCTGCAGCCATTACCATCAGAAATAGGTCCAGCAGGCCCGGGGGTAGGCGTGGAGCTGCAGCTCGAAGAGGCCAAGACCCGCCTAAAGGATGGAAAAGTTTGCCATGTTTTACTCGATAACATCTATCTAGTGTAGAGGTGAGGTGGTACATTTTGTTAAGGTATTTAGCACGGCTTTAAAAGATCTGCCGATGATGAACCCCAGGAACTTTAGCTCTGTAAATGGTGGTGTTGAAATGTAGTAGGCTGAGTCTAACAATCAGCGAGAGATGGTGAATGTTGCAGACACCGCAACGCCTACTCACTTTACAGCGAGGGCCAAAAAAGGGATCTTTTATTCTCTCACCTGAAAAGGCTCGTTGGCTCCTGTGCATAATGGAAGCAGTGTAGCAGAGGGAGGGGTGCACAGACATCACTCGAGGACAATATTCTGAAGTCGCTGCCACAAGACTCTCTCTCAGCTGCATACGTGGTATTTAAACTTTAACAGAAGTTAAACATTTTGTGCCAAGATAGAAAATGTGTAATGAAGCTTTCATAACACGATTCATACAACTGGAGCATGCAGTGATAGCCCCCAAACAAAAGTGCTAATTGATGCTGAGGATATTTTGGTGTATAAAACATAGAAGGATGACAGAGATGGAAAATATTCACAGGACAGGGCTGAATATTTATTAGCTAGACGAGAATATCTCCTTTGAAGTTACAGTGAATCACTGCTTTTAACCTGTGGTTGTTATTAGCGCGTTTTCTTTTTTGTTGGGTCACATTTTCATAAACTTCGTGGAATGCAAATGGAGACATCGCTTTTAGTGCGGATGTTTGTTAAGTTGTTTTTCTTCAATCAGTGAATCTTTAATATATCCATTTGTGTTTCAGGGTAACATAAACACATAGGATGCTCTCCATAGTTGGAAGTGTCGATCGGCTCTAATGAATTGTAGGTCGAACCTGGGCTGGCTGATAATAAAGTATAAAAATGTATATATTTTTAAGCATAAATCCGGTTGGATCACGCTGAACTAGCTGCTGCTTTTGCGCATTTTGCGATTATTGATTTTCAAAAGCGTTGCCGCAGAGGGCGGCGATGGCGAACTGTTTAACTCTAACTGTGTGTGTGATCTCAAGACGTGTCTTAAAATTAGGCATCAGGTTGCACTGTAATTTAACAAGACTATATTAGTTGTGTAAAATGCAAAACTCTTTGAACATTAAAAAGTACATCTTGTTTATGCACTATTATGTGACATTAATTGTTGATCACGTTAACAGAGACTGGTCAACAGATGATAAAACATACCCTATGATATCATCTACCAGCCATCTTTATTAAACAAAACCCTATCTTTCATCTACATGGCTCTGAATCCTGCACAGCGTTAAGAAACGACCTCACACAGACGCTTGTTGTTGTTCAGAGGAGAATTTTCCCTCCACAGCGAGAGCCCTTGTCGAAGTATTACCTCCTCTCGCAACGTGGGACTTTGTTATCACACTCACTTCATATTCATAGTGAGTCTTATTCTCCTGTCATTATTTTGTGTAACTTAGAGCTGGAGCAATTACACTTCAGTGGATTACCTATACAGAGATACAGAGATTAGAATCTCGGCTTCATACTACTTCCAGCGTGGCGGTTCAAAGGTGCGACCCCGCGCCGCCATCCGCTATCGTTTGGCAGAGCACAAAATTGGTCAACCTTTCAGAGTTTGTTTGGGAATTTGAATCCCTTTGGTATTCAAAACAGGAGGGCCTTATGACAGGGAGATAATTTCCTAGTGAATGTTTTATCGCAGTCCGCTTGACAGTCTCCTGCATCTGTCTGCTCTCTCTCCTTCCTTGTGTCTTTAGACTCCCTGACTTTGGTCCAGCTATTCAGAGAGAGAGAAGAAAGGAACAAAAAAAAGGAAACCCTGTTTGTTTCCCCCCCTTTTGTTATCACAAAAAGAGCAAACACATATTAAACATACACAAGGTGCAGAAGCAATGATTGCTGTATCTGCTGTCCTACTGTGGGTGGCAGGGAACGATAACATAAGCCACAGACCCATTTACATATTTCCTTTTTTTTTTAAATCATGTCAAGCCTGAATCATGGTCAGTCGGAAGCAGGGGCATATTCTTGAAAAAAGATATTTTTCCCAGTAATAAACCATATTTTTTAACCTACTGTTTTAATCATCTTTCTCCTGTGGTATGCCATATGTTAAGATTTGGGCAAAGGCAGAGTACAGCAGCTTTCACTTTCATCCATTGAGTGTAAGCCAAGTGTTTGCTTGATGACATCTCTCACATCCAAACTGAAGTCGAAACTTATTTGAAAATCTACTTTTCTCTCTCACTCTGTCAGTCCCAAAGAGGCCGATCCATTGTACAGTGAGCGGGCAGGAGTGAGATCCTATAGCACCTTAGTTATTAAAAGAGGGGGTTGGAATGAGCCAATCTGAGCTTGTTTGCATCACAATCCCCCACACAGTGCTGATGTTATGCTAATGAACACTGTGGAGAAGGCTCAGCCCCAAAACTGTCCTCTCTCTTTCACAGCTGAAAGTGGGGAGAGGGCAAGGAGTGGTGACACTGAAACTGCACAAGGAAATCTAATGATGCAGCCCAAAAAAAACTCAAAGCAACTTAAATAACTTGCTGCATAAATGTGCTATTAGATGCTTGCCTTTTATTTCCTGGAGAAAAAAAAAGTGGAGAAAGCATTTGATGTTATTGTGCAGCTGAGCGTGTGAAGGGTTTATTATTTGGAGCAGCAGGTAAATGTCTTTTACATTAAAAAAAATGCCAATGTATCGTCATCAGGTTGAACAAGCACCATTACCTGTCAGGGCAGTGCTGAGTGAAGATTTAGGGCTGACAAGTGATTGCATTCAGGAAAAAGACTACACCCACTTCTTTTGTCTGAGCTTCCTGACGAGACACACCGCTATACCTTGTTTTAGGTTGACATACGCCGCTTCCCCTGTCTGACAAAAGGCATTCATGCCATCTTTTTTAGATTGAAAATAGATACGGCAGCGCTGGGATACAAACGTGCTAGGATGAAGTAGGCTACAGTAGATCCACTCCACTGCTGAAATCATTTGTGTGTGTGTGTGTGTGTGTGTTGCTTCTGCTGTAAGGGTAAGGTCCTTGTGCTGTTTTCTATTTTAGCGAGGACTGACATTATGTGGCGTCCCTTATTTTGGCTGTTTGTCCTTCCTCTGAGCCACAGAAAGGTTAAAAGCCTCAATTAGACTCAGAGCCAAGGTCGGCCACATTTATGCACAATGCCTCTAATCTGAAAGAATTAGCACCCTTCAAAAATCAAAATATCCACCACTTTAGAAACACAATCACAGCTTTCCAAGCTTTGTGCATTTTTAGAATTTTTCGAGTGATTTTTAGAAATATTCAAAGACAGCTCATCGTTTCCGGATGCTTTCTTGAACAAATGTGCACTGAGAGAAAAATGCATTACCAGTGCTCCAGTGCAATGATGAGGTGAATCCAGGTAAAAGATAGTATTAAGCCATTGTTAAATATACCAGTCACAAAGACGGAGATGTGGCTCAACAAGCAGAGCAAACACAGAGGAGAAGGATTTTGGAGCTTTTAGACAATTGAGATGTGGCCTGGGCAGAACAGGCTGTGACTCGATCTCAGGATTGTACATTCAGTGTAAGCCAAGGATTTACTTAATGACACATCTTTTCATTCAAGGTGGAGTTAAAACATCCCCCCAGTTTTTTGTTTTTTTTTGTCTGTCCCAGAGACAATTGCTCAGCCTCTTTTTTGTTTCTCGTTGCTAAAACAAGTAAAGATGAGGATAAATGGCTTATTTCCCATCTCACGCCGCTCCCCTTTTAGACATGCCTCTCGCAAGTCATCATCTCTGTTACCTTCTTCATGTTTTGTGTTGCTGCCCGCTACCTTAAAAATTAATCATCCTGTTTAATAACGCCTCACGATCACAGTGCATTATTGATGGTGAGGTCCTTAATAGAAGGATGGAGCAGGGTTTTTAACCATTCAGCTGCTCATTTTAAAGGGGGGAGGGAGGAGGGTCACAAAGCTGCTTACTAGTGCATATCCGAGTAAATACAGCGCATTATTATCATGGACTAAAACCAGGGCCCTGTGCATCCAAAAAGGGCTCGGTCTCTTTTCCCCAAACAAACATGTTGTTTTAGATGAGTGGCAACACTAAAAATAAATAAGTGACACAAGCTGCCGAACTCAATAACAGCTTTTCAGTGGATGTGACCTCAGCGAGCAAATCTCTGACCTCAACTGTTTATTTGTTCACCACGGTTCAGCTTCAAGCATGCAAGCAACATCAATGACTTGGACGCTCTTTTTTTTTTTTACCTGACACTTGTTAAATGTGTGTTTTTGTCTGTGGATGTGCTGGGTTTTTTTGTCCCCGCTGCTTTACTTTGCTTGGCCACATTGTATTATTTTTGCATGAACGCAACAATGATCGTCCTCATGCTGAAATTGAGAGAATGAGTTTGGGAGAGTGTCTGGGCCAACTGCCGAGCTCAGTTTGTATAATCCCTGATTTGTTTTGACTAATTTAGCCATGGCAAACTGGATCACACAACAAATGTTTCCTTTCTGGTGTCCTAATGTGCTCTCCGACCAACAACCCAGCAAAGTATTTGTGTGCACATACTAATTGGATTGGGTTCCTGGACAGGGGAGTATATGCTACATATTGCATACGCTCTGTGTATTCCAAGGTGATTCGTGCCGTGTCAAGGACTTATTGGACTTGATTGGCAGGTACTATCACCATGAGATGCCCATATAATGGCAGGGCTCCCATTCCTGACCTTCCTATTTATCTAGCTGTATTAATGTCAGCCTATTAATTCCTAAGCGGAGGAACATTTGGCAAAGACACCGTTTAACGGGCCTGGCTGAATCATTCTTATCTCAACAGACCTGAAAGGAATAGTTTTGCGCTATCAGCAAGTGGAAATGACATTTTGAAATTTCATTTGAGATAATCCACTTCACTTCCCAGTAAAACATCAAAATTACAACTAAAAATGTATGGAACCTGTATTAAAACTTTGTTACCGTGGCAAATCATCTGGCTATAATCCGTGTGGACAGACAGGTGTAGGTATCTTTCAGCACTAATGGGATTTTGTTGCATTGCTAAAGTGATTATGAGGCGATGGATTTAATATATATTCAGGCAGAGGGCAATGTAGCACTCAGCGCCTGGGGATACAGTTGAAAAATAACATGTGAGACTGATAAAAAAACACATTACATATTGACATTTTAATAGGACTGGCCAATATAATGATACTATACTGATATGAGACGAGATCTTGTCTTAGATTTTGGACTTTGTAAGTCCCGAGTGTTGTCTTTTCCTGGTCTTAAATGTTTGCATTACACTAAGCTGATCATTTTGTGACCGTACCGTAACCCACTTAGTCCTTATATCCATATTACTGATGATTATTTTTCAAAAATGTCATTGTTTAAATATTTGTGAAAGCACCAATAGCCAGCCCTACAATATCAATATTCAGGTATTTGGTCAAAAATATTGTGACATAGATTTTTCCCTTTCGCTCAGCCCTATATTTTAAATTTAGAAATGTTAACTATTAAACATGGATTTCTCACATTTAAAAACCTGTTTTAAAATCTGTTTTTGACAGTGCTTCCCTTTTTTTGTCCTCATAAATGTATTGATGAGCGGGAGTGTTCCAGCTTTTGGCCCATGATAGCTTTTTTTAGTAGCCATATGTCCCGACCAGTGGGGAGTACTCTAATCGATTAATTGAGTGGCTCATAAAAATGATCAATGGTGCAAACACTAAGAGCAATGAGCATGACAAGCGCCACGCTTATGTCACACGCTCCAGCTCTCCTGCATGCTACTGTATTTTCTATGGACGTGTGGCTTGCGTAAGAGCTGTAATGATTCATTTAATCCAAACATTATGATCCACAGATTCAAAAACAATTGCTTTGATGTACTCTTAGATGATGAAACGGGTTAGGTAATATCTGAAAATGATCAGCAACCGTGAGCCTGGAATACAGTGTCTGTCTTAATCAGACATCTCTGGGCATAATATGGTGGAACTATCTGAGATATTATCATCTATTCATGATGTTCTGAGAAATGTTATACAACAGATTTAAAGGAGCAGTGTGTAGGATTTAGGGAGATTCAGTGGCGTCTAGCAATGAGGATTGCAGATGGCAGCCAGCTGAAACTTCTCCCGGTTAGGATTCCTTTAGTGTTCATCTTTCAGGAGGTTTTTACTGGGAGCCGAATTAATAATGTTTCTTCCTCACAGTTTGGCACATTGTAGACAGGCCGCTCACCCACTGCCTTCTATGTGTGCTCACTCTTTTTCTGATCCAGATGTTAATAGGTTTTTACTGTGAGCCGAATTGTCCTAGCACCTGTTAATGTGTGCTCACCTTTTTCCTCCAATAACCAAAGATCCAGGGACCGGTTGCACAAAAGAGTTTCCTCCTTCACTTAAGGCTTAATTTCTCCTTAGCCGAGGGACTTACACAGTTGCACAGAATCCCTTAAAAGGTTTTCTTGGTTAAGGAAAAACATTAACTTTTTTTTAACAGGTGTACAAGTTTCCATGGAGACTGTTTGATTGCTTGGACTCACACTTGTGATGCCTGTAATCTTCTCACATACAGAGGTTGGCTCATAATTAGATAGTGAAAAAAACGGCAGAAGAAAAGAAGACAAGAAATCCATAGCCTTTTGGTCAGAGGAGAAAAGGTTATACTTCAGGAGGAATACAATCATAGAAAGCACAAACTACAAATTAAATTGGATTCCCAAAATTAAAGGTGTATCCATTGGGTTCGTCCGGTCGCAGAACACTTCTCAGTTTGTGTTATTTTTTTTCATTCATCACCGTAAACTCGCCATAAACTTGGTCATGTTGTAGTTAAGATAGAGTCAAAGTTCCCTTAGGTTTGTTTATTTACCTTGCTTTGATTGCTAAGGTCTTTTGTGCAACAGTCTAGGGATTGCTTACGTAAAAGACCAAGACAACGAGAAAACCTCAAATATCTAAGTCAACATTTTAAGGAAACCCTAAGGAGAAGGCTTAAGGGTGTTTTGTGCAACCGGTTTTATTATGAGGAAACCTTAACTTGTAGGACTTGTAGGAAAATCTTAACTTAAGGTGTTTCATGCAACCGACCCCAGACGTTCAAAGGTTGTTGTTTTTAACCTGAGACTAAATTATCTGCAGAAGTCTCTTTTTCTCCTTAACAAACGGACTCTGTGATTTAAACTATCAGGGAGGGGCTGCTAACTATGGAGGCTGGCACAAAAACGTGAATGGCCCTATCTAGAGCAAGTGTTTGATTTGTCCGTTCTGGGCTACTGTAGAATTGTGGCAGTGCAAAATGTTAATTTCTGTAAAAAAAAAAAAAAAAAAAAAGATATGCTCCGTATGTAGATTTAAATGGCCCATTCCAACACAAACACAATGATTCTTTTTTAGGTGCTTATGTGCCAAAGAAAACATTCTTATTATATTATATTCCACTTCTACCAGTATATCCCCTTAAATCCTACACGCTGGACCTTTAACAGAGAATGCCCTGCACGTTAAGACCCTCATGCCTTGCTTTGTTTTTCCCCTCTCCCTCCTGTACCTCCTACATCACCCCACCCTCAGCCCCCTCCCTGAACTAGTCAAGCTGTCCTGTTGCGCAGCATGCGTGTTTGACCTGGTATTTCTCGGGCTGAGCTCCCATCAGGGTCAGGGCCTGCATGCGTTTGGGGCACCAGCAGTCACACAGTGTTTGGTTGGGTGTCATTCAGCTCCTCTGGCCCTGTGCTGCTCTCAATCATTCCCACAGCAGAGAGGTCAGCCTCTGATTCCTCACTGCCCCATATCTGACTCAGTGGGGCTCCAGACTCATCCGATCACCAGCCCAATCTCTCCCCTCTGGAGTGCAAATTTTCTGATTTACGCTTGCAAATTGTACATCTTCAGCAGTGTCAAAGCAGGAACACAATCTCTTTTGGGAATATATTTCCTCCACAGCTGAGGCTGAGTGTTCTGTGACTGAGCCCTGTGTCCCCAGGTATTTCAGTTTTTCCCTCAAAGTGGGTAAGAGAAACAGAGATAAGAGGAGTCTCATAGTATGTATGAATTCATGTATGAGGATGCTGTTGGGAAAACCCAATAGAAACCAAATGTGTTCCCTCCATTCAACATGTGGTGGTCTGTTGGTTCTGATTTACATTTCAGTGAATCTCCGGCCCCATATTTCCCTTCCTTTGCATCCCTGTGATGTTCCGTGACAATTAACATCCCGACTCTTTCTTGAGGTTTGTTGAAAGCTCAGGGGCTAATTCAAGGGTCAAGCAAGACTTGCAAGCTGTCAATCTTTCATTGTAACTCGACCCCCCCTCCCCCACTCAGGTTCTTTTATTCTTGGCCCCCCCCCCCCCTCCATTCTCCCAGACCTCGTTTTATAGAATGGGGCAACTCTTCTTCTATTCTCCTGTGGCCCTCTAACAGCTAGAGAGGGACAACCAGGAGCTTTGTCTAAGGAGCGCGGCATTCTTTGACATCTGCCTCTTGTTTTCAGACCCCCGCTGCATTCAAAATTCAAACTGTCCTTTTCAATCAGCCCTCCTCCCCTCCCTTCTAATAACCCCCTTCCTCCCAGTTACTAAGCCTTTTATTTTTTATCACAAGAAAGCCAACTGGGATCCTGCAATTCACAATTTTGTCACTCGGTTGTCGATTAGAAAGCATTCTGTTGTACTGCGAATATATCAGGCACACATATGTTTAAAGCCTCTGGGCCCACGCCCCTGTGGCTTCTCCATTTCTCAGAGTACTTAAACACATGTCTGCAATGACTTCATATTTAGCCA
Source organism: Epinephelus moara (assembly GCF_006386435.1). Taxonomy (NCBI): domain Eukaryota; kingdom Metazoa; phylum Chordata; class Actinopteri; order Perciformes; family Serranidae; genus Epinephelus; species Epinephelus moara. The sequence goes on from NC_065515.1 coordinate 19,616,938, forward strand.
AAACAGTGTGATGCCTGTTGACATTTTAGCAATCTGTGCTTAACAGTCACAGAAAATTGCCTTCATCGTGTGTCTGGTGTGTTAGAAGCAGCCATGTTGATCACAATTCTCTTCATCATCTCCGTCCCCACCCCATGTACAAGGCAGGCACAACAGCACATTGTTGCAGATGCTAAAACCTGCTCAGAGATCACACCCAAGTCGAGGGCTATTTATGAAAACAGTCAAGGTACGATCGCCGTCGGTTTCTGTTTCAAGGCGGGGAGAGAAAAGAAACCCCCAGCTGAGAGGGGAGACCTCAGCACGTTTAATGAGAACGGCAGTCTCCCTCTAGTCTGCGCCTTTGGTGTCTCAGCATGTTAAACACTCTCAGCATGATACAAAATATATTAAAGTATAGGACTGTTATCATCGATTTACAGAACACCCATCCCCATGTACTAGGGATCTACATTCTGCATTTTTTTTTTTCGTGGCAGGGGGTCTTGACTGCCTTGGAGGCAAAACTGTGTAAAGGCATTTCGTCTTTGTCTCCACAGTCTGACACAGGAGGTCTGCTGAACACACTGCCTCTTTTTTTACACTAAGCAATGATGACGGGGAAGCAAGAATAATCATATTGATTCAACACTGTTATCTCAGGCTGAGACTTATAATAGTTTGTTTACATGTGTAAACACAAGCACCCGCAGCCACCAAAGAAACACAAATATACTCAAATTCTTTTAACCTGTTCCAGATGTAATTAATGTGGGACACAGGTATATGGTGTTTATGCAAAACCTAGCAGGTTTAAGCAAATTTTGGGCACAGAGCTTAATCCACTGCATTATACTGTATCGGGACAATCAGCGTGCAGTCATTCAAATACAACCGGAGTAAGACAACAGACTAATTACCACAACTACCATGTAAAACCTTAACCAGGTTATCTTACTTGTGTCAAGGTCGTAAGCCGAGCAGGCATAGCATCAATCTCCGGAATTGCACTTGGCAGGTATATCCCATAGTGTCTGTGTTTTGATTCTGTGCACGCACCACAGAGGTCACAGAGCAAACCAGATGCAAAGTGGGACTGTATTTGATAAAAGAGTGACAAGGCTAGGAATGGTGGGAAAATAAAACTAATATTTTTGAGTGACAGTGAAATGAATTTATTGCTACAACTCACACCTGAAGTGATAGCACCTGTGTGAATCTGCTTTGTAAAAATTTGATGTTAGAAGCAATTATCACCAGAGATGTCTCTCAAGTTCCCTATTATAGGCCACTACTTTTACCAGTTAAGGCGGTTTTATAGCTGTATTTAGGCTCTACAAAAGCAGCCTGCATCATTGTGAACATTAATACTTGCGTGTGATGTGCCAGCACCTCCAAAAGGCTAGCTGGCGGTGGGGTTTCTGTGCTGCTGTGTTGAGTTTCTGTGAAGTACAGTATAGTCTGATTAATTCAACCGAAGCCACCAAACACTCCAAACACTTTTGGTATGGTACCTTTGAGACCAAAAGTAATCCTTGAGACATGGTACCTAGACCCTAGGTCTGTTTAGCGTTACTCTTAAATGTGGGCGTGGTTGTTGTCACTCACTGTATTTCCTTATTACTGGTGACACAGAGGGAAGTCTGCACCTCGTTTATGGTCCACAGAACAAGGCTGTACGCCGACATTTTCAGAACAACTAGAACAGTCTGCAGTGAGACTCTCTCCATGGGATATTTAAAAATAGCGGGTTTGTGCATTTAGTCCTTCTCAGGCAAGCTCAGGGGTTTAGTGTTGACGTAGCCCACAGGAACTACCCTCCACGACACTTTTTGTTTCTCCAAGTGAAGATAAAAATTTAATCCATGCACATAATCCGGTCAAAATGAATATATATAAATGCTTGAAGATCCACTCATTACTAAGAGTGTGTCATATAAAAGCTAATAGTATGGTCAACGTTGTCGGTGAAATTTAACGTGTGCTGAGGGATTTACATTGCAAGTAAACGTTCCATCTTAAAGGTTGCCCGCAGTCAGCCCAGGGCAATAAGTTTTTTTTTTTCTCTGAGTCCAGCTGCTGCGAGAGGCAGCAAAACATCCTTTCCTCTACTCAAATGAGTCCTATATAAATCACACAGGACTTAAAATCCTATTTAGTGGGGGCTTTATTTTCTTCATCATTTATCGTATCTTATTCAATTAAAGTAAATATTAGGGATGCACCGAAATGAAAATTTGTGGCCGAAGCCGAATAAAATTAAACCCTTGGCCGAATACCAAGTACTGAATACCAAATACCGTTGTTTAGTTTTTCATTCGTTTTTGCAGACAAACACCCTCCAAATTACTGTTGTCACGGTACCAAAATTGGGACCCACGGTACAATACCAGTGAAAGTATCACGGTTCTGAGTAGTNGCCACAAAGAGAGAAATGTGAATGGCTCGTTTCTCCTCTGACACGTCACATACCTGTGTGCTGCCACGGCTCGGTTGTTCAGGTACTACTGGGCAGTCATGACACCAAGAAAAGGACATTATTGGAGCCGGACTTCTCCGTCGCCAGTAAGCCATTATCTTGCGTTGCGGAGCACTATGGCCGCCGTATCTGACAGTAATACATTCCTGTCCGTGTCTGTGACCCCCGTTCAACCCACAATCGGCGGGATTCGCCTTTCGTTTCTGCTGCTGGTTGAAATCTGTATTCGCACAGCCTGCTGAATGATTTATTTTGCTCGCGCAAAACTATTTTTAGTCGCAAATGCGCCACACTGCCGACATTTTACTCCGCCCGTCGCCGCACACTGTTTGATTGCGTTATCAAAACATGCCGCTATTATTCAGCCTTGCTTTTCACTTATTCCACCGAATACCGAATGTGTGTTTTTTTTGCAATATTCGGCTGAATATATTCGGTTACCGAATATCCGGTGCATCCCTAGTAAATATAAGCATAATTTCCACTGTGGGAAATGGTTTACAGTTTATAAAAATAACCAAGAGGTCTGCGTCACTGTGAGGTGTAGTTAGGTGCGCATCAGGGTCGGCGTAGGGTACAAGTCTATTTAGAGTCTGTGGAAAATGTCAATTGAAAAAAACGCCGCCAATCCATTGCAGAAGTATAAATTCCCCTTAAGCCTGTATATAAATTTAGACACTAAATAACTCATGTAAACAGATTACTGGGTACATTGGGTTATTGTGAACCATGCAAACACCTTAGTCAAACTGTTATTTTGATCTGAGCCTTCACAGTAAATTATTTTATGCATGACAATATAATGATTGAATGGGATTATCATCACTCAAATGCAAATGTGTGTGAGATCTAAGTATTGTCTGTCTCACTAAGTGGACAATAGTAAGAGCTAAGACTTTGTGTGCACAGATGAAGCTCCTTTAGCCTATATGCTCACTATACAGCTTTATTGTGGAGACAATCTGCTTAAGGCCTCGTTATACTGTGTGGACCTCGAGTGTAGGCTGATTATTTGTAGCCCCCTTGCCTGATAAACTTAATCGGTGCCACATGCACAGATCAGCTGAAAGACAAGGGTTTTGTTGGAATCCAATATGTTTTGTTTCCGTGATCAACTTTCATTTGTTGAGTCTCATGACTGCATATTATTCCATTGAAACTAAATACACTGTGGCTGCGTGTACTCTGCTCCTGTTAACCTCTTTTAAATGGCTCTAAAATTAGAGGTCTCAGGTGAGGCATAATGTCATACTAGATGAGCTGATTATGGCAGGCTTAATTATAACTTTGTTGGCTAATGTGTGCGCTCCGCATGTTTTCTCGGTGATGAATTATTACACTGTCTGAGAACTCAGACAAAAAAAGTAGATCAAAGACTCTTCGGGCTCGTGGATATTCTCCCGAGTGGAGGAGCCAGCCGAGGCTGATTTGTGCAGCTCTGACTGTACATGACAAACAGAATTCCTTGCCGTCTTTTCAGTTGAGTTCTCTTGTTAACTGCTAGTATGATGGATAACACTCTGTCCCTTGAATCTTAACAAACAATTGCAGGCTGTAGACATAGGGAAAAAATGGCATGTTGTTTTTGAATGTGCTAAAAAATAATAAAAAAAAAAAACAGTTTCTAATGGGGTCCTATGTGCCTTGTTGCCAGAGTGATGCCATATCCCATGGTGAATGTGCTAATGGTTCATGGGAGTGAGAGGACTGAGCTTAGCCCAGCAGTGTAAACACACAGACAAAAGGGAGCCGTTAGTAGTGTGAAACGCATGCCTGGGCGCGCAGGTAGGCATTAGGTTTCACCCTACACAGCGCCAGCACTGTATCCATGACAGGGAGGAGGCCATTTGCTTTTGTAGCGAAAGAGAGCAAAAACAAACATTCAAACAGAGTCGTACTAGAGGGACAGGTATGGATGAGGAGGGGAGAGAGGAATTCTGGTTTGTGGAGATGTAAGGGAGAAAGGGAGGAGGAGGTGAGGGGGGAGGGGTTGGGGAGATAAGGTGGTTTGTGGTCAGTCACAACAGAGAGAAATGACCATTTGCTTGGTAGTGTTTGTTTGTTTGGCCAGGGCGCGGGGGTGGAAAGAGTCACAAAACATCAGTCAAATAGAAGTGCTGTTACATTAGGACCACTGCTGAGGTAGAAGTGAAGTGCCGGTAGAAGAAAATTCAGCCTTAAAACAACTATACAGAAGCTCATCTAAAATGTGGATCTTAAATTACCCATGTAGACGTTAGAAAAAGATGCTCCAGTATAATTTTTTGCAATACCTGCTTTAAAAAAATGAACAGCTGAATACTACTAGTCCTGTGTGGATGTTACATGATTGATTTTGTTGTTGTATGGCATGGCTCTGGTTAACTCCTAAACTGGTGGGACTTTCCAGTATAAAATATTGCCAAATTGCTAACATTTCGCTAACAGCTAACAGCCGTTGCTTGTGGCTGCTCTATGCAACTTGCAGTGTAGGCTACTGTTTTAGTGTTACAAAGAAGAATTGATTTCAAGGATAACTGCTTTTTTATATGGTTGTGAAATACTTAAGTTTATGAATAAATTAGATGGCGTTGACGATACCCGATCCAGCATTTTAAGCAGTATTGGAGGTATTTCCAATCCTGGTACTGGTATCAAAACAGCTCCAAATTACTAAAATATCATCAGTATTTGCCCAAACAAGATAGTATGCATCCACCTCTAGCATAAAAAGAAAGTTTTTCCATTTACTACTCAGACACCAACCAAGCTAATGCAAACCAATATGACAGTAGGAGGATGAAAAGCTTTTTGGCTAATGTTCCTCAGCTATTACCATGGATATTTTTAGCAGTTAATGTTACTGTCAGTTAATTTAACATTTCCACCATGTGGTTGTAGAGTCTTGATGCCGTGTCCATTTTCAGTTTGTCAGTGCCTGGTGCAACTCTCCTGGAGATTCCACAGATTTTTTTTTTTTTTTTTTTTACTGTAGGGCTGATTTGAAATTTCAATCTGCTGGAAGCTTTTGTTCCACATCAGAGTGAATTTTTGGAAATGAGAAGTCTCAGCACATGGTGAAGTGAATCAACATCACTTTAAAATCCCTATTGATATGTCACTTCAGCCTTGTCTGCTAGAAATAAGGTTTACATATAACTGATTTGAAATAGCAAGTATGTTGTGAGGGAAACATAGTGCAGGGCAAATTACATTTTATATTACAGAATGAGGAAATGTTGCTAATTAAAGTCTCCTGGCAAGTCGCAAAAATGTTGATACTGAAACATTCCCTGCCAAAAAAGGTAGCCTTGCAATACAGTATCCAGTCAAAGTGACAACAGCATTATTTTTTATTACCTTTTGTTAACATTTAATTGGTATCATGAGCTTTCCTTAACCAAAATCAAAGTGCTTTTGTTGCCTTAAGATAGGAGTCTTAACATGAACCCGAAGTTCTGGTGTCAAGGTCCTGCACTTTGTACGATCGCAATCCTTCCCAACTTCCCTCTGAAGCCTACCAGCCCATTAATGCTTCATTACCTGAAAGAAATATTGTCAATGAACATAATCCAGGCAGCAATTACAATATAGAAAACAGTCTAGTAACATACAATGTAATTTCAAGGACACAGGGTTAGTCACCTTGTGCTGTGGGAATGATTTAAAGATTGAAAAATGCTATAAAAATGTTAATAATAAGAACAGAAAATATAATTAGACACAGCACTGATAAGGTTGGCATCACGAGAAGATGGACAGGGTAGGCCTTATCTGTCTGATGACAGCTCAGGTCCCGCCCCTCCCTGCCAGTGAAACGGTTCGCATTCAGCAGCCATTAGGGGATTTCCCTTCTCAGGATTATTGACCTTCTGGGCTTATTTTAGTGGCTTTGCGTGGGTTTGTAGCATTTCACAGCTTAAGGTTTGTCACATTTCTGCAGTGGAATGTAAATGCAGCATCAAGTGCCTTGTAGCAAGAGTGTGACAGGGTGAATTCCTCTGTGAAATCATACAGGGACAGAGCTCACCACGTGGAATAAATTTCATCCCCGAACTGAACGTCTCTCTTGGTCTACTCCACAGGTGAGAGGATCAATGATGAGCATCTCTGAGACCAGTTGGCTTGGACCTTTTTAATCAGAACCTTTTTAGTCACAACACAAACCCGCCACAATCCATCAACGCCGGGCGCCATGGCATGCTCCCTGCGGAAACTACACACCTTCTGCTGGTTTCTCATCACACTAGCCCAAGTACACTCCACAGAGGGTAAGTACAGAAACAGTTGTCTTTGCTTTCCCTTAAAAAAAAAACCCGCTGATTTGCTCTAATGCCAGTGCTCTTATAGCATCTTTTGAATGACTATTGTTTCAGGCTCAATGACAGCCGGCGCCAGAAAATATTTTTTTGCTATTGTCTTATTTAGGAATATAACACGAGCAGTGAAATTGTGACTCAAGCCAAAGCTGCTCCTCTGAGTGCCGGCAGTGCCTGTGTAAGTAATGCAGCTCTGAGGACAGTGGGCACAGGCGGATGGGGGATAATCTTGAGTGGTTTCATTAGTTGGTAAATTGTGATTTGTCTGAGATTTTCTGCTTGAAAGCGTCAGTTGTTCCCAGTGGCATCAGAGCTGGATCCATTTGTAAATTCCCCACTAAAATTTTCAGTCTCATGGCAGACACACACAGATTTCACACCTCGAAAAATATAAAGCTTGAATGTGTTTTAATCATAGTGCATTTAGCTTTGATTAAATCACTCTCAGCTGTCTCGTAATTACAAGATTTATGCATCCAAACCATATCTCATAAACTGCATCCTGTACATGTTAGTGTTTAATCAGGAGAATAGAGGTGCATTACTTTGGATGTTTAAAGATTGGATTTTGAATAAACTTAAGTTGGCGTCTTTGCAGTGCAATATATCAAAACAGCCGCTGCAGATTTGGTTTGTTGGTGCCAGCTGTTGAAGCCTTAGCCAACAGTTCACTATAATTGCTGTGCTGATTTTTAAAACTCAATAATGTAGGATTATTGATTCAAGTTTGGAAGGTCTGGTTTATCGAGATGCTTAATTTACACTATAGCAAGTCACATAAAAATGATATGTGTTACCAGATGTGTTTCTCATGTATCATCTGGCTTGGATTAGATCGTTCATATGAGAAAGAAAAGCTCTGTAGGCAACAGTGCATTTAACGAAATGCAGACAGTCACAGAAAATCAAGTAAAAGTGACTGTACAAATGTATTCCATATATGTTGGTGCTCTGACATATCGTTTATAGAAACCTAATGCAAAGATAAGAGTTTGCAATTTCAAGGTGTACGTATGTATAAGTAAACCTATTCAGGGGCAGGAAAGATAGTCGCCACCCCAGAGAGTTTCTGTCCACGGTTGCAGCACTTCTGGTTTCACCAGGCGCACCAAAGAGCTCAGTAGTATTTGAAAGGTGGGGAGCCAGTTAGGGATCTTGATGCTACATTACTAACTCCCAATGGTTGGTCATGATGCATCTGCCAAAGGGGATGCGATAGGGTGAAATTTCATTTATGCAAAGGCCCGGATACACTAAACCAAAATCAAAGGTCATTGTGACAGTGACGCTTCACCTAGCATCACCTGTGTCACGGCCAGAAAGTTGCACATGAACACACTGTTAAGACTACAGCCACCAGCCAGCTAGCATGTATGTTTTGCGCCTGCGGAAGAAGAAATAACTGTCGATACCAGCAGGTGGCGGTAGTCTGTATTTGTCACTCAAAAAGGGAAACCGGAAGACTGACAGGACAGCTTAAAGATGCTGGTTAGCCAGTTAGCACATCAATTACACAGCCCAATGCTGAAAGAACAAATTCTATTTTAATATAAACAATTACAAACCGTTTCTGCTAAAGAGCTCAATACCTTAAAAAAGTAATACTAACTAATATAACAAGTTAGTTTCAATCTTAAGCCCTTTTGACTTTAGCTGATTGTTTACTTTCCTCACTTCTGTTTCTCTTCTCGTGCACTGAGCAGAACAGTCAATGAGTTTTCCATTGCTGACGGGCTCCACCATCTCCGAGACTGTTTCAATGTCTGAATCGACCAACAAAAAACAGACAAGGTCTGACTAGTGCCAACAGTGTGGGACACAACACAAAAACAAGGGCGACAGATGCTCACCATTTGCAAAATCTGAGCTAGTTGTGTCAGGGCCTTTATAAGACTCATTTTTGACAGGTGACTCCACGTTATTCTGAGGTGACCCTTGGCAGTCTAAACACTCCCCAGGTAAACACAGGGAGTAAGCAGTGACTCCAGTACATGAAGAAAGGTTTATTTTAAATCAGGGGAAAGAAGTAAACACAACAGAGGAATGAACTCATTATTGATGGCATTTGTCATTCCACTTTTCCTCTTGTTGGTTCTCCTCCGCCCTCACCTCCCTCCCATTTCCCATCCCAGCCGCAGAGATCAGCCCAGAAACAGTTCATTACAAACAATATCCCCAAGTAAACATGCTTCATTAAACTGCGTCTACCCCTAATATCTTTTTAATGCATTTTTATAATTGAATTAAATGGGTTAGAGGAATGCTGTAAATAGTCTAAAGTTTGGTTCTTTTTCCCCTCTCTTTTGAAGGAAGAGATACACACAGCCAAGATTGAAACTGTAGCTGTGGGGGATCGTGTTCCTCTCTGACCTCCTTCTATACAATACATGTCTCATCCTCCACATTTCACTGCATCAGTTCCACAAGTATAGATGGCTGTGATCTGTATTTGCTTAGCTGACTCACTGCCAGTCCTGGCCTTTCATCCCCCATTTTACTTATTTTATTCACATCTGAGAAATTGCTTATATGCATCCACAACCCCAGCAGCCTAGTCAGTGACATTAGTTTCTAAAATTGATTTGGCTTATTATTTTAATTATGCTATAGTATGGAATAGTGTTATACATATCAAAGGAGCCCTGGGGCTTAAAGCTTTGAACCTAATGATATGGATATGTAATTAACCATGCTATACCGGAGATATCATTTGTTTGTTTTTACTGTTCCTTTTGTGAACAGCAGTATTTAAGTGCAGTATTGTGTACAGTCAACTGCTAAAACAATAATTATTTTGTTATAGCGCAGGTAGTTTTATACACTGTGATTGTTTTTCAGTCCTGGGACGTACATTTGAGCCAGTGCTCCTGCAGTATGCCCGTAATCCTACAAAGCCCATGAGGCCTTGTTGTGACATTGATACTGTAATCAATAATATATCAGTATGGACATAATGATATGAGACTAAATATCATCTGGGGTTTGGGTTATAACAGGCCGACAATTCAAACATGCTCCCAGTTTCAAAGAGTCATTTCTAGGGCTGAAACAATTCCTCCAGTAACTTGATTACTGAAAATAATCGATGCAAATTATCTGCATTGAAGCTTTGTTTAACTGTTTACAGTGCACTGTGTATTGCACGGATGATTATTGCTGTGGCAGTATGTGCTAGCACTATGGACACATGGAGTAAAGAAGACGCCTCAAAATTGTACATCCATGCTTAAAACAGAAAACGTGATTTGATAGCACAGATTGCCAAATGACGGAAGAGAGAAAAACAAAGAGAAGAGACAGTCCAGAGAAAACAACAGAAAGCGTCCAAAGTTTGGGATCATTTCAAGCTGAAGCAAAACGAAAACTCTGTACAGCGCATTTATTGTAAAAACCAAACTAGCTTACCAGAACTGCACAATGTCGAAATTTCAGCATCTCAATAGAAAGCATCCAGTCCACAGAGCAGCCCCGGCACAACCTAACGTTTACGTTAGCATTAGCATTAACCCCCGTCCGGGCTTCTGGCACATGGAGCTCCCCGCTCATCTGCCTGCAAAGTCCACCATATGATGAGAAACCCTGAGACCCCCACCGGGCAGCACGGAGGAAAGACAAACTGCCTGTCACACTGCAGTGGCTCAAAGCTGTTTGAAAATTGCCAGAGCTTCCCTTTTAAGACGGTAAATCAATCTGGTGGCTGGTTAGACTTTTACAAATTGATAGCAGCATTTGATTTTCTGTTTTATTGTCTTTAGCAAAATTTAGCAAACTGTAGTCAAGTTTTGAAAGCCTGAGTTTCATTTATGTTTTTATCGTTATAGTCTGTCTCACACATGCACAAATTCAGATATGACTTACGGGGGGACATAGCGAGAAAAAGCAGGAGGGAGGGAGTTACAACTTGATAATGCTTCTACGGTGTCCTCACAAGTCAGAAGTGTCCTCATAAGGTCGGTGTGTATACCAGTGAAATGTCTTTATATACAGGTCGCACCAACGCATGAATGCGCACACACACAGTACTTCCCTCACAGCAATGCGTAAAATTCCCCAAAAATCTAAACACCTGAAGGTGTAAGAAGCAATTGGAACCCTAATTATTGTATCCAATTTAAGCACTAAAAATGCAGATTTTTCTTAAAAAAGGAAACTAATTGGTTGTTCACTTAAGGGACCTTTCTCATTTTTTTGTTTGTATATTTACTATTGCTTTTTAATAAAGCTAAAGTATTATCTGATTACTCTATTAATTGATGGATTAGTAGGTAGAATAGTTGATAACTAAAATAATCGATTGCTGCAGCCCAAGCCTTCACATGCAAATTCTGCAATTTGGCCTCTGTTTCATTAAAGAGGTACCCATTTTACACATGGAGTTCAGTTCATTACATGGGGCACTACTCAGCCTGTTAAAACAGTTGCATCATGTCTTTAGTGGCTCTGGGGGGAGATTTCCAAAGTCTGAAAACCCCTGATGATGCCATCAGGGGTTATCTCAGCTTGGGCCTGAGACTTTTTCTTTTCTTGAGACTCTGTTCTTGACAATTTTTTAACAGAGTTAAAGTCTGTATTATAGACTGGGGGCAAGGAATTTGAAAGACATGGGTATTTAGCAGGCGGAGAGGGTCTAACAAAAGACATTAAGTTGCATTGGGGAAGGGTTAGGAACCTTTTTTTGTGGCGCTGGACTCATACTGTGGACTAAAAGACATTTGACCTCTGCTGTGACAGGCTTCTCAAATTTATTTTTGTGAAATACTGAATTGATGGAGCACCCTAATACATCTCATTACACAGCATTCATTTATTGAGAATTTTTTAACACAGATGAGCATTTTAAGGAAGGTGAGGTAGGTCAGGAAGTACCAGACATCTCGGTCTATCACTTTAATCAGTATGCTTTACTCTGACCCGCTTTGATATTGTTTTGCATCAACACAAGTTTGCCCTCTGGCATTCAGAGTGATCTTCTTTGAAGCTGCAGGTTTATTTCCTTTTGTTCTGCCGGTGTCCTCTGCAGATGTCACCATAGCAACCCACCAGAAATGAGATGAAGGTGTAATTTATGAAGTAATAATGTTTTTTTGCAAAATGTAAAAACTGTGGTGATTTTCCTTGCAACACATGATTAAATTGGCTCACATGTCTTCCAAAAAATAATTTAGTCAAGTCTAGTGGGGTTGAAGGGATTTGTCTGTATCAGTGACAGAATAACAATTCACACCTAGCTCAGCCACACACTCTCTTCAAAGGCTTTCCCGAAGATTGTTAGAATTACAGTGAGACAGAATTAGAGAGCAGAGCAAGGATTCTGTGTCAAGAGGTAGGAAGGGCAAGGTTTGCAACATGCTAGACAGAGTGCCAAGAATACATCAGTGGAAAATGTGCCTGTTGTTACATTGTCTGCTGTTGATGTGTCCCACCTTATTGTCAGCAGCTTCACTGATTTGGAATCATTAGTGATCAGAAAAACATGTCCAGCTTCAGGCATTGCCGGCTTTATAGAGTGCAAACTGTGCAATAGGTAAGAGACCATGCTCTATAGAGGAAGCAAAGCAATGTTAAGTAGGTTGTGGGGATATTCATGTAACATTGGTTCAATAACAATCACGTTCTCTAGATTGCATGTTGTCTTTCCATTACTATGGGGCCTGTGGTGATTGTATCTTTGAGGTTAAGGTTTCAGGTTCATACTTGTATTTTGGGTTGCTACTAGAACGTGTTTACATGCTTTAATGTTCAAAAACACTATTTTCCACATACTGTCTGTGCTGGAAGACCTGTATTCGCACTCTTTCTGACCCGCTCCGTTTTAGTGCCTGTGTCTTTTAAGATCGACACGCACAAAACTAGCATAAAAAAAACTAGTGGCGATGAAGGCTGAAGGCCAAAAAATTGCACAAGAACACACTGCAAAGATTACAGCCAACTAGCACTTACTGTCTTGCCTGAGAGAGAATGAATAACTCTCCATACCAGCAGGTGGCGATAGTTTGTATTCATCTTGAAACCAGAAGACCATCAGGACAGATTCAAGATGCTAGTTAGCCAGTTAGCAAATTAGCAACGCAATCCATTGTTGGAAGAACAAATGATATTAACGGTGAGCTAGCAAACATTAACACAAACAAGTACGAATGGATTCTGCTAAAGAGTTCAATAGCAAAAAAAAAATCTTTCCTTATATGAAAAGTTTGTTTCAGTCTCACACATTAGTGAAGTTTTTGTTTGCTTTCCTCACATCTGTTTCTCTTAATGTGCACTGAGCTTAACTCTGCTGTCTGATACTGATTCTGCATGCTGAATCAGCTGACAAAAGCCAAGAATGGCTAACTAGTGCCAGTGGTGCGGGACATATCGCAAAAGCTAGGGCAACAGATGCTCGCCAATAGCCCGACATTGACAGACGGTCTACCGTCAGCTTGATGTGTCAGGGCTCTAAGCCCTGTCTTTAAAAAGCCCAGTAGGGTCTTCCGTATGTGCACATCTCTGCACCGCCATTGCAGCTGGGAAAATGACATTTAGGAATTGCAAAATCAGCAAGATATTAACAACATGTAGCAACATGTTGCAGGGTAGGCTATGCCATTTAAACACTCTGATTAATGTGCCTGGAGCTGATGACCATAGAAATAATTCAATCACAAGCTGGTGTTGTCAAAGTAGACAAAACATTTGAAACAGAGTATTCAGATCAGTCTGAAGCCTTGGGTTTTTGCTCACAGAGATTACATTTTCATATGTTTACCTCATTACTTAAAAACATTGACCGCATTAAATAAGTACATTTGACACTGTAACATTATAGAAGAAGGAGGAGAAAAAGCATAACACGTCCCCTTTAAGGGTACATAAAGAGTTGACCATGATATTAAGGCTGCGTTTCAGTGGCAGAACTTGTTTGAACACGTCTGACACAGAGAATTTCTGTTCCCTCTGTACACCCTGAAACCACACTATTGTTTCTTCTCAAAGCTTGAAATGTTTGAAGTACTTGAGATTTCTCAAGGGCAACAAGGAAGGGCACCTTTAAAAGTCCTTTTTTTGTACCATGTGAAAGGAAAAGAGAAGAGACTTAAAGCCTTCATCTCAAAGTGAATAGAGTGAAATAGACAATCAAGGTGTTCTGAAATGTAATTACTGGAAGTAAAAGCCCAGGGCTTATTGTGAAACCGAAAAACTACGAGAACAGGATCCAGCACCTCCCAGTGCTGTGCCACCACCTATTTGCACTGGTTAGCCTTTTCTTGTAACCATGAAAGCGTATTTATAAAACTTATGAAAATGGTCATACCTGGATTTTTTTTACACTCCGAGAACTTTTCCTGCCCTGATGCCAACCTTAACTGTAATAGGGCAGGCTGATAATGGCCATGGAAAGCAGATTAGTATCTAACAGGTAAATCCAATCAGCTAAACATCCAGATCATAAGCCTATCCTTCTGCTCTTTATTCTCTCCACTAGGGGCCTCTTTCTCAGCAGTTTTGCTTTTTCATTTTATCTTAAAGAGAAAAAAATCAGAATACTATCTGTCAAGTGTCAATGTGTGGAACCGCGGGCAATAGGCCTGTTCTTTTGAAGTACTAATTTGTGCCAGAGTTGTGTCCGTGGAAAAGAATAGTACCCCACTGCGACGCCACACTCCTGTTCCCTGACCACTTAATTTGGTATTTAAGAGACTTTGAAAAGGCTGGCCCGTAGCTAATTTGTTAAAAGAAACAAATCAATTTTTAGGTAATTATTTTATGCAACACTCATTTGCCTGTTAAGCTAGGTTTTTACATCTTCCAATTTATTTCATATTGGAAACGGCACTAAAACAGTAAAGGCTCAAGGGGTGAGTTTTCCCTTTGTCTCATGTGTCTTTAGTAAACAACTTCTGTCGGTTTTGTCTTTCCACCTCCCGCTTGATGTCATCCTGGTTGTTTGTGGCAGACTGAGGAATCTGGCTTCCCGTGGAGCCAGGCAGGCGTGGGGCCTGTGTACGAAGGCCCACCATGCTGTCATGTCTCTTTCATCGCCAGCCAGGCTTGGCCAATAAGGAGATAAGGAGACAATGACTGGGAGAGCAAGCAGTGGCAAGGTGTAACCACGGCCCCTGGGTCTCCTCCCTGCCGAGCACTTCAAATCCTCATTAGGATTTTCAGCAAAGGAAGGAGGGATTTTTCTGGATTAGGGCTTTGTCACCGGTGGCTCCAGGTTGGTGTTTGTCATGCAAGAGCATGGCGGAGCTCTTGACATCTTGCCACCCTCCTCCTTCCCACCCAAAGACAGTCCCTCCCTTCACCTGGCTACTGAGGCAGTTAAAAGATGTTCCACTAACCCAGAATGTATGAAACTCATATTTATTAACTCACTGCCCTTGCCAAAGGTTTTTAACGCCATCCGAGTGGCCTATGTTAGGTGTCTGTGGGTTTGGGCTGCTGCATCAGCGTTCTTCTTAATGGTTATTTATGCAGAGATAACCTTGGGAAGCATCATTAGTTTGTTGTGTGCTGTCGCCGTCCATAACTCATGCTGGGATCTCGGCCGTGACACCGATGCAGCAGTTCAGACAGGAGACACGGTGCCTTGTTTCAACTCCAATCACTCTCCTCCATGTGTTAGTTATAGCAGGGACACTGTAAATGGTATTTTATGAGGCTATTTATCCCTTAACTTCTCTCTTATTTCAAGGTTCCTGAGCTGTATTTTTTTTCTCTCGCAAGGATGTGGCTATTTGTTTAATTAAGTCATGAGTCTCGCAGACTCCTCACACAAAAACAACAGGACTGTGTTGCTCGACATGGTGCTCAACCTCTAACATGGTCCTTAATTGGGTTTCAGACTTGTCTAGGAGAGTGCTTCAGCGTGACAGAGCCTCAGACTTAGTGTGAAACCTACCTTCTCCCATCATTCTCGGTGCTGATCTTTGTGGATAATGGGCATTCACACGGGTCTCACGAGGCCCTTGCTGGGTGGGATCTCAGGCACCCTAGATTAGTCATCTACCCACATGTCCCTATCTGTCTTGTATTTTACCGTCATGCTTTGTCTCACTTTGTTCTTGCTCAGGTAGAAACATGTGGGCCCCTAACAAGTATATCCCAAACAATCTACAAAATATGTTCTGATAACCCATCGAGTCTCCTCTCTGAATACTAAAATACGGGAACAAAAAAACAAATATGACTTATCAATCTCCAGTGCAGTGGTCTATAACCAAAGACCTATTATTCATGGAACATTTGTTGTGTTGTGCTTTTGTTGGTTGTCTGTGATCGGGCCATGGCAGATGTGACTAGCAGTATGTGGGCATCTTTGTGTAAGCAGGCTTCAATTTGTCAGAGATATGCCTCCAGTTTTAAAGTTTTTGTTTGCTCCTGTGTTCTGTATTTGCTACTTGTTGTGGTAGAAAGAAAACGTGTCTCTAACTCGCTGCAGGATCAGATTTTAAAGGTTTGGTATATGTAGCGCTAAAGGCATGTGTATTGAGAGAATACTCGTGTGATAACAGAAATAGCACAGGCTCTTGGGTTCTGTAATTTTTTTATGTTGCTAGAGCCTGTGTAGTGGACATCAAGGACTGCAGACAGACCTCACGCAAGGACTGCTGATGAAGTGCTGTCTGGAAGGGGCAGATGAGGAGAATGTTTTTGATTATCCTGTGTAGATGGTATTTCAAACAGGAACCAGCATGTACACCTCGCCGCCAGACAAATGAGCCAGCTCAGCCGGTCAAAGGGCAAATGTAGCTTGGTTTCCTGTTTGCTACTGTAATGCTGTGGAATTTTAAGGTGATTAGACTGCAGCGTTCAGGTCACACGGAGTGCAGCGTTGCAATATTCACTTATAGGCCTCAGCTTTTCCTGTGAATTAGAGACTGTTAGGAGTGAACTGTTACTGTGCATGCCATGTCATACTGCGAATTACATGTTTTTATCAATGTGAGCAATTTAGTCCCTCTGCACCGTCTTGATGATGACTGATTTTAGCAACCACAGCAACCAAGGGATGAATGCATTGAAGTGGTCTTGTGAGAACTGCTATTTATGAAACCATTGACTCATGCCTGTGAGTTTTCCATCCCATATCAGCTGAAATACCTAATGTAAACAACAACAATCTGCAGGTGTTCAAGGGGTATGTAATCACGTTTTCATTGTGCGGATGCTGTTGAAAGGCATGTTCACTGAAGCACAGGAAAGTGTGGTTATGGCTTGGATGTCGTGCAATGAAAACTGATTGCAGAGCTAGTAATGACAGATTCTGTTAAGAGAACATAATATATCCAAAGGCTTAAGATTTCACAGATTTTACAGTTCACGCTCGAGAGTCAGATGCAAGATATCCCTGCTTGCCCTTAGTGGAATCCTCTTTGTCCTCTTGCTTTCAGTCCTGATTTAGAGCAGCTATAAATCCTGAAGAGGCTCCTGTAAACGAGGGGTGGTGAAACTACGCCCATAAATATAAAGGATTTAGAACCAGGGCCTTTTTGAAGGAACTCTGAGTGCCCATTTATGAAGCTTGTTAACTTACAGAGTTTCACTGGTACATTCACTATTTTCCCCTTTTTGTTCAAACTTCTTATAGCCTTTTCTTTGCAGTTAAGATTGTCCAAAACCTGCCTGACCAAAGCGCGCCTGCTACAATATGCTGTGTGACAATATAATAAAGTTGGTCAAGCTCATTGCCACATTAACTCATTTAAAGTGAAGAAGTCATTAAGTGTCGGCTTATTTGCTGTCTAACGTCCGGTCGGGCCATTTGTGCTCTTGTAGATCACTGCGACTTGACTGCGTGTGACTTGACTTTTGACCTTCTGAGTCATAATGACCCCTGAATGCGTCTGTATGTCAAGGGCTTGGGCCCCTGCTCTTAACCCCCCCTTCAAGTAAATGATGGGCTGAGGAAAATAGTCATCAAAGACAGATTTCCTCAGTGGAGACGCTACAAATCAATATGAGTCAAACCTTTTTAGTGTATAAGGGTGTCTGTTATAATACTGACTGAGCCCAGCTGGACCATTGCCTCTTGCTTAATAGTTGCTCTTGTACCCTAATTTCCATCACACACACACACTCCCCCGCAAGTCCCCAAATTATTTTTGAATAGCCAACAAGCAATAATTAAGGCCGATAAGCATGAGAGACATCTGATAAATCCTTAAATGAGAACTTCAAAGTGCCCCTGCTGTGACATGTGAGGGCTGGAAACAGATGGAGGAGTGAAGCAGGCTTAGTCTGTGGACTTGATTCAAATGAGGTTAATCCAAATCTGAAAGTTTCTAATAAAAAATGTTGGGGGGAACCTTCCTTTGAATGTTATAACAATCAGTTCACTGAGGGGAAAAAATACATATGAGATGGAAGGTCATCAAGATAATATTCAGCGTCTGGATCATAATGAATAGCAGCCAATAAATCCTTGATGAATTGAAACAAGAGTAAAATTCAATTTTCGCCTGGCCAGCTTTCTCTTCAAGTGTTATGAGATGGAATCCTTGAACCGCGGGAAATCTAAAGATAATAGTTCTTTGATAAAGAAAAAAAAAAGGAACGGGATTCCTTCATCAAAATAAATACTATTGTTTCCTTTGTGTTGCATTTATCAGAGAAGACGTAGGTGTGCAGAATATGTGCATAGCCTTGAGTGAGTCCAGTGAGGAGACAAAAGCCGAGGAGGCCAGTTTTTCTGGGTAAAATAGCATTGTGTCACAAAACAATCCACCTAACCTAGAAGCCAGCGAATCTGCAGTCTAGTCTGAATAAGAACTGCATAAAGAATTCAGTTGGAGCAGCAGTCGTGTCATCAGGCCATGACTACCCGGTTGGTCAGGGAATTTAAATGCCAGGTGGGGGTCAGTTGAAGCAGTAGCTGAATAATGTGGCACAAATGCATACACATGAGAGCCGAGTCCCGGGAAGAGGAACCACTGCTGTGGTCTGCTTGAGGAAGTGCACTTTGGGAATGCAAACCAAGCAGATGGACCCTTCTCATTTGTGTGTACAGCCACTGGTGACCCATTGGGAAATGCTTCCTTATTGAATCGAGGAGCATCAAACGCTTCATTGGAGCAGAGAAGGAAGTCTGGGCTACCCAATGTATCTGAGTCCTTTTTTTTTTTTTAGTCATTTGTAATGGAAACTGTGGATATAATGGAGACCAAAGGAAGAACTACAAACACATCACAAATCCAGTGTGAAAGGTCTTTGGCAAAAAAGAAAAAGACTCACATCCATATCACTTTTAAACTCTGGATCATTTGATATCTTCTGAAATTTGTCTCTGATAAGTCTGAGTAATGAGGTCCAAAGAGCTCACTGCCGCTAAAAGGCACCGTGACTCTTAGCAGGGACTGCACTATATCAATTCTCCTCAGGAATGAGTCATAGGCACAGTCCACTACTAATCAAACAAAACACATTTAAAGAGCAGTCAGCTCACTTTCAATTTGCACAGTTTTAAATGTGAGGTTAAAGTCTGTATCATGTTTTAATTTATTGCAGGTTGGACGCTCACTTCCTGATTTCTTTCTCTTTTTTTTTTAGAATTGAACCAAATGTACCTCAACGCTGTCCTAATAAAACGGGCCTTCTGCCTGTGACCTCATCTTAAAAATCTTAAAATTTATTGTAATTTAAGACTCAAATCCACCAGTGACCATTTGTTAAGGACCATGGGACAAAATTTATTGTTTGATGGTCATCACGGCCATTTCATTACCACAAGATGTCCTTGCTTTTTTGTGTGACCTAAAAAGCATCGCCCCCCTCACTCTCACACACAAATACACACACACACACACACACACACACACACGTACACACACACCGCCTGGCCCCAGGGCTATCCGATATTAGACAGTGAGATGACATTGTGTGCTTGTGCGAGTGCAGTCAGCCGACATGTGCAGATGATGTGAAGTCAATAATGCATTATGAAAAAAAAGGGATTTATGACCTTGATGAGCCCCATAGAGCTTAATTAGGCCTTAAGGTTGATTTACATACAAGTGTACATGGAATTTGATGAGGCTGTGTTTTCCTGCTGGTGCAGTGCTTTTTCATTTTGTCTGGCGGCAACACTTGATGCCTCGTATTTGTTCAAATTCTTCCGGATTAGAAAGAAAAAACATAAACCTTTCTTGGCTATACCAGACTTTGCTGGTGTCCATGTTTTTTTTTGTTTTTTTTTGTGAACACAGTAAAATCATCAAGCACTAAGCTACAGGATCATATTTCCTCCCGTGCAGTGATGGCATTTCCTGTACAGGCTTACCAGTGCTGGCTGAGGCTGAGGAATAGAGTTAATGTTAAAAAAAAAAAAAAAAATCAGTGACGGGGTAAATTTCTCCTTAAAGAAGCCCACTTTAACACCAAAAGGAGGGGAAAAAATCGGAGCCCTTTTTTCCATGGCGTCTATTCAGAGAGAAATGACAAGATCTTTTTCAGAGTCATGTACCTATATCAAAGATGCTCCTGATAGCCCCCCTGCTGTTGCTATGGAAGTAGCGGAGATGTAAATGAACTGGAGTGAATTGGATGGTGGAGAATACAAATGAGGTTGGAATGCTCGTTCCCCTGCTGCTCTTTGCCTCTTCTTCTTCTTCTCCCAATATCTCTCTCTGTTCCTGTCTCCCTCTCTCTGTGCAAGTGGGTTTCAAAGACCTGACATTACCTTGTGTTCCACGTATTTTGACACTACATAATGTGATGTGGGATCTTCTTCTTTTTTATACTGTATGCTTTTTTTTTTTAATGGCTTCAGATCAATTTTTTCTTTTTCACTTTTTTTTTTTTAAAGCCAAGACCACTATGGCTTTGTGCACATTCCTTTTTTTCAGTCTGGCACTGTGCGTCGTGCTAATGGATGGATGAAATAAGAACAGAAAAATCAATGGTTTTTCCCCTACAGAATAGCTTTGGCTTCTCGCTGATCATCTCTGATATAAATATGAGCTAAGATGTCGTGTCAGTGTAATCGGTGCCACATAAGTCATAGCTTCAACATCAATTGTTACTGGCTGAATTACAGAGGAGAAAAAACCTCTACAGAAGTGACTGTCGTTTGCTGTTAGCCATGCCCAAGAAAATGACATCAGCTTTCAACACACATACAGGGGAAAAAAATAGAAACACAGCCTTGAGTTAAAGTTAATGTTAAGAAATTCAAAAGAATAATATCTGTCAAACCAGTAGTGTAATTCTTTTTAGAATGGCCACACAAAATCAGCAGTCTACCTCATACCCTGCTGTTTGCAGAATATATGCAATATTTTCTTTCTTCTCCTCCTCTGTGTGGACCTGACTTCTTAAGAATACATGCTGTTGTAAAGGATATCTCTGGATTATAGAATCAGCACTGTGGGAAGAGTCTTGACTTAAAGGTTTCTTTTCCTTCACAGACTTCCTTTGCTTGT
Source organism: Epinephelus moara (assembly GCF_006386435.1). Lineage (NCBI taxonomy): Eukaryota > Metazoa > Chordata > Actinopteri > Perciformes > Serranidae > Epinephelus > Epinephelus moara. Next base: position 19,638,096 of record NC_065515.1, read on the forward strand.
ACCATAGAGAGAAGCGGGGAAAGGGGTGGGGTGGCAGAACTTGGAGGACTCAAGCTGCGTTTCCTGTGGCTCCAAGCTAATGCCATAGGCCACACTTTCCTTTCACCCCAAATCCCCCCAGCAAGCGACCTTGTCGACTCAGGAGTGCAGAATAATGGCGGGCCAAGCGGCGATGCTAGCTCATTTACAAGCAGCTGTTTAGCTCTCATCAGAACGAGCGAGGAGAATCAAAGGGCTGCGTTAACGGTTGGCGACAAGCGTCGGGAGCGTCCCCGTCACTTTCCTCAGTGGCTCTCGACAGAAAAATTATCTGGTTTCACATCAAAATAATCTGGAGACCTCTTTTGTGCTCCGGCCACAATGATGGCAGCGTGAGTGGCTGAATAGGCCTTTTGATCAGCTTCTGCTTTGGCCCTGGACTAACTCTGGAAGCATGTGTAACTCAAGTTACAAAGGGTCATTTTAATATGAAAACCATTTACTGGAGGCAAGATAGTCCCGATGAAAAGCAGTATAGTTCATCTGTCATTGCATTTTTGCTGCATAATCAGTGTTAGGTAATGATGGAATATTAAAAGTAACTGAGAAGGACTCAAGTTTGTTGCCCTCAATAAACGTACAGCTGTTTGCAAAGCTGCACTTTAGCTGTGTGTACTCTATGTACTTTATGTCTGCAGCATGTACTGTATGTCCCTTTGGGTTTGATCATAGTAATGTCTCATTTCATGGGACTACATGGGAGAAGCTCCCTACATGGCTGATGAAGATCCTAATGACTCCTCGTTTGTGTGAAATAGGAAGACATTTTGTTCATTACCTCTGCTTCAGTGACACTCATATCCTACCAGATGGTCACTTTCCAATTGATTTGGCTCATCTGTGGGGAAAAAAAAAAAAGAATTAAAACATTACAGCACCAAAGAGACAGCGTATAATGGCTCCACTTTACATACGGGATTCTCTCGCGGTTCTTCAGCTGCAGATTCTGTATGCGCCTAATGTAATGCGAAGGTTACACATGGTAGTAAATGCCAGCCTGGGAAGCTTTAAATAGAGGTTCCTCATTGGTGTAATAAAGTGTTATAACCCATGGAAATAGAGGTCCTGTGCACCAATCAATGCCAATTACTAGCATGTGATGACAGCATGTACAATAAGCACATGTCAAAAGGTTGAGCAATCATCTTCTAAAGAAACCAAACAGCTGTTTTGTAGTGGACAAAACAGAAATTGGCTCTAATTTGTTGGTTGTAAAATATGTACTATTTCCAACGCTTACAATGTAATTTCAGTCTGTGGGTGGAAAGAAAGAATAGAGGTCCGACTGCATGCTTTGTTACTGTGCAGCGCCACTGATCATTGCTTAGCTCAATGCTTACTACATAGCTGATGAAGAGGAATTGAAATGCTTTTCTAGTAGTGGTGGCGGTGGTGGTGGGTGTGATGGGTGACCAGAATGCCTGATTAGTGTCAGCATGGCCATGATAAGGATCTGACCAGTAATGTCTCTGCTGCTCCACGTTGCCATGGTCACAAGATCGAGCTTTCCACATAATATTTATTGACTATGCCATGATCCTTTGCTCCCTGGCGTTTAATTAGTGCAGCGAAATGTTAAACTCCTCCTTTTTAGGTGTGCGACTGATTGGCATCTCTATTTCCAGCCCTTGTGGTAGCTTTGGATGCACTATCACAGAGTGAACGTACATCAAAGCCAGTAAAATAACATCTCAGATTTCGAGGGGGGTGTCTGAAGTGTGTGCTACCTGCGAGGAGGAAGGTGCTGAGTTTCCCTTTGGGTCTGAAACAGTGTGTGTGTATGTGTGTGACAGCCTAAAAATGAGCACAAGTAAAAATTCCTCTCGGTCGCAGTCATGTGGTTCTGTTTCTGCGCCCATTCGCCAGCAGTGTGCTTTATGTGTGGCACCATTTTGTTTGTTCAGCAGCCTTTTCCCATTTGTAGAATGAAACACAATATAGCAACAAGTGCTCTTGTGCTGCTCCAATAAACTGTTGAGTCTTTGTAGATGTGATTTTAGAGAGACCTAACAGGATGAGTGCAAAGGAAAAAGAAATTCCTTACATAGTCAGTATTTCAACATCAGGCACATATTGATATTCTTGACGTGGTTTACTGTCAGCATATGGAAAGTAAATAATTTTCATATCATGCATTCCCTGAATAATTATGCTAATGACCCTGTGAGCAAAATAATGATTACTTTTCAGGCTCATTTGAATAATGAATTTCTTTAGTTAAGTGAGACAATAAGCATTGGATTTTGTTTATGTTAGATTCACTGTGATCACTTTATTCTGTTGTAATTGCAATGCATCATTGTTCTAGAGCATGATCGATGGTGTTGTGTTGTCTTCATAATGTCTGTATGAAAACTGAGAAAGAAGTTGTTTTTTTTTACTACTAAATTAAGTTTTTTTAATATTAAGTTTTATATATTGAGTATTACATATTATTATTAGTATTATTATTTTAGTAGTAGTAGTAGTAGTAGTATTATCATTTTAAATTTAATTGTATTTAATTTTATTATTATTTTGCTGGATGACACCAGTGTGGAATTTTAAATTTCAAATGAAGATGTTTTCTGGGGAATCTGCAAAATGAAATGATATAACTGTGCACAACATTAGAGAAAACACCCCCAACATCGCTGACTTCATTTTAGGCACTGAAATAAGGACTAACATCAATTGTGTGCTGGACTATTGGATGTCCCTTTATAGATTTGTCTGTGTCACTCATCTCCCCATGTACCAAAAATACCACCCGACACCAGGGTGAAAAGTAGTTCAGCCTCGGGCCTAATCAATGGAGAGAGGCTTTTGGAGGTTGTTTACGATCGTGCTTTTGGTCCATGATGCACAAACTCAGCTGGCAAATAAAGTGCGCTTAGAGGACGGCAATTTCGTTTGATTTCCAGAGATTTGAACACGAAAATATACTGTTATTACAGGGCCTGTCATCAGCATGGTGGAGCAGTTGCTAGTGCATTTCAGTAGGAGTCTTACAGTATTTTTGAGCACACATTTATCTCCTCGTTGCTCCGGTCTCTGTTTTCCTACTTAAGTAGAGAGACTGCATCAGTTCTAAATCATAAAACCAGAAGCTGAGATTGTAAAGGCTCTGCAGAGGGATTTAAGTGTTATAACAGTGTTCCTGGTACATGGAGCATCAGTGGGTTTGGCTGCGGATTTGCAGATCAAACTCTGAAGTCTTGCACATGGCCAAAGAACCGGTTCACTTCCAGCCACAAAATAGGCCAGTGCAAGGTAATGTATCCCACCCAGCCATACGTAACTGCCGCCCAATTGATCCATGTGAAGTGTATTTGACCTCTAAAGCAAGACAAGCGAGGATCAGTCGATTTGGTAGACAGAAATGCACTGTTTGTTTCGACCATTGAAGATACTCATGCCTGAATATATATTCGCTGCTGAGGTATGATGTGGGATTTTTTTCTGCTTGTGCGTGGTATCAATTACATACTCATTTAAATTCCACATCTTATGTATTTTTGAAAGGCTTTTAAATTTCTCAGTTGCATCACGATAGCTGTCCTTTTCTTTGAGAGGACAACTGCTGAGAGAAAAGCAGTGGATGTGTCTCCATTACAAAGCTGCCATTTTCACGCCATGTTCTAAGTATAGAAATTTAAATGTGGCATTGACTGATGTTTTACATATGTTCGTATGGTTACCACACATTGCATTGCTGACTTTTGATGGAGCTCTGCTGAAGTGCATTGACACGAACTCAAGATTGGCTGTCAAGTCCTGTTCCTAACATGCAGTGTTTTCCTTTTTTTCTCTTCTCCCCACTTGGGCTTTTTCTCTCAAGCCAACATCTCTGATAAATTGTTTATCACCTTAAGCGTTTCTTTTTGACTCCAGAGAGAAAAGGGGCTGCAAAAATGAAATATGGCTGAAACCTATCATATTTGAAAGCCTTTACTTTTTCATGCCTATTGGTCACATGAGAAAGTTTGCTGTCAGAAAGAGCAAGTAGAGGAAAAAAGATCATTCCCTGATGATCGTATGCTCCCAAACAAATAAAGTCTTATAGAGGTTAGATAGGAGAGCTGCCCTCCTCCATACAGATATATCCTTTGTTTACCCTGAGCTCTTTAGTAGGACTTTCACCTGATTGCTGCGCAAACGGAGGATCAGGCAACACAAACTGACATTTATCTTCCTTTGTAAAATACCACAGTAGTATTTCCTGGCGAGGGGCACAATGCAGAATGCTAATCTCGTGCCATTATAGCATAGCATTTAATCAGACAAAGATAATTATATTGGTAGTTAATTGATGAAGCATCCAATAGGGTAAAATGAACTCGGCCTTTCCAGGCCAATTTAGCAGAGATGAAGTCAGTGGCTTTAAGTAAACTGTTGCCACACAAAGAACATCTCGATGACTCATGAAAAGAAAAAGGGCTTTGTAATTATAAACAACTGCACATATGGATCGGTCCGACTTGTCCAGGTGCCAAACAAATTAGTGCATGAGAAGTAGTAACGACACTTTTTTTTCTTCTTCTTCTTCCTCCTGTGACTGTGAACCAAACCTCATTAGGGAAATAGAGGCTTTGGAAACACTAACAGCATAGCCATCAACCAAGTCGCAGGTAACAACACCATTATTTAAAAGGCTCAAAGAGGTGACAAAGTCAGCATGGCATGCAATGAGGCTGTAGTTATTATTCAGAGCTGCCAATGGTTTAGTCAGAGTCCACAGAGGGGCAGCTGGCAATCTTTTTAAGCCCTATGCCACTCTCCTCTAATACTTGACATATCACGGCTGTAGAAAGCTGCTCCGACCAAAAATATCCCATATTTGGACCGCTATAGTTTATGCATGTAGTTCACTTTTAGTTTAAGTATGGCTTTTGGCATTGTTCACATTTGCAGAGCAGAAAGCCACAATATTGATTTCTTTTCTATTTTTCCTACCCCCACACCCTCCCTGACAGACACACACACACACACACACACACACACACACACATACACATGCAACTTTTCTTTTTTTTTTTCCAGCCTCTCAATAGCCCGCCCTTCGATTGTCAGCGCTGCAAAATGGATTAAATTACATCTATGTTGTACAGATTCTTGTTGTACTTTTTAATTTTGGATAGAAAAATGAGCTTTTCAAGTAAACCACAAGTCTCTAGTGATAGGCTATTTGATGGCAGCAGGTTTCCATACTGAAATCAAACACATGAAAGCATTGTGACAAAGAAAAGACGTTGGTGGCAAACAAAAAAGCTTTACAAAATGAATTCCTATGTAGTTTTAACATCACATCGGCTGTTATTAGTGTTGTGTCAGTGTTCCTACTGTACACAGACGGTTGTAAGGGGTTACAATGCTCCAGACATTTTAGCCGACAAACTAGACTTTAATGACAATTATCGATTTTCTCCAGGACCAGTTAGGCACGGGGATGACATACTAACACCATTAGCCCACTGGTGCGGTTGAGATCTGAAATGTTCACTCAATATACTGATGTATGTGTGTCAGGCTAGAAGTCCAATGCAAGGTTCACCATCCACATATCAGCGTGATTCATCTCGCTAAACAGTTACAGCCTTGTGAATAAAAAGGAACGCACAGAGATGCTGCTCTTGTGTGTACCCAGCACATTCAGCTCTGATATCCTGCCGCCTTTCATGCCGTCTTCCTCTGTGTCAGCCCAACTACACATCTCCCTTCGATTTTCACTGATAGAGCTCTTTCTCTCTCTCTCTTCTCTCCCTCAGGGTTTAGTCGAGCTGCCCTGCCATTTGGCTTAGTACGGAGAGAGCTGTCTTGTGAGGGTTACCCCATCGATCTGCGGTGTCCAGGAAGTGATGTCATAATGATCGAAAGTGCCAACTATGGCCGAACAGATGACAAGATCTGCGACGCCGACCCTTTCCAGATGGAGAATATCAACTGCTATCTTCCAGATGCCTACAAGATCATGTCACAAAGGTAAATCTGCAGACATCTACCACATAAAAAAAATGTATCACAAAATGAGGTGTCTGCCAAAGTTACAGGACTCTTAGAAAATAATTGACAGGGCTCAACTGTAACGGTTGCCTAGCTGCCCTGAGCAGCCGGATACGGACTGCTGTCAACCATTTCATTTTGTCTGGTTGCCCCTGTTGGCATCCATTTTTCCTGTGCTCAAAAAAATCCTCTGCATCCCTTACCTTATGAGTAAAATCTTCCGACAAGGAGAATAACACAGCTGCCGCCAGATTGATTTACTCCATCGAATATAGCAAAACTGAGTGTAGAAAAAAAAAAGAAACGAAAAAGGCAACAGTAGCCTGTCAGTATCAATAACCTACAAGACATTAATGTCAGCACCTACTGAGACAGCTGAACATGAACGGAGGAGAATTAGAAACTTCACCAGAACTTGGGAGGTGAAGCAGGGCTCATAAATTGGAGAGAGCAGATTAAAATAAAATCAGTGTCACAGGGCGAAGCAGTAAACTCACACCGGACACCATATTCCTGTTTCAAAAATATGAACATAACAAATTAACCTTTGTACAACAGCCACAAAAGCAAAGAGCTATTTTCAGTCCCTCCTGATTTGACATGACTGACAAACTGCAGATCTGATCCGGCTTGCAGGAGGTAATTATTCTGTCTATTGTAATTTACTCTGTTGAATACATTACCTTGCAAATGTGCATTCTAGATTAAGTATGCTAACATTAGTCTATCACTGTTAGCTTTGGTTTGCCTTGTTAGTCGGGCTGAGCCTCCTGCTCTCGGCTAAATCCATTTGATGTGTACCTGTGTGTGTGTGTGTGTGTGTGTGTAACACAAAGAGCAAGACAGGGAGAAATAATACGTTTGCTTTATATAAAATATGTCTAACCATTTTTTGGTAATAAATAAATATTTTGTCAATCCAATCAGAAAGTATTATAATACAGCAACTCAACTTTGGCCACCAAAAACTAATGGCTGTTTGCCAGCTGTGCAAACAGACCCTCTGACTCTTGATACAAAAGAGAATTCACTTATTGTGGTGATGTTGAAAGGATAGTTGGCAATCTGCTATAGCTTTTATAGATTAGTAGAGAAAACACAGAGGAATATATTTGAGACATTGCCCTCATTAATGCAGAACTTTTTAAAAAGCATATTTTTTAATAAACTAAAATAAATATTTGGAGTCCAGACGCAGGATCATTATTTTCCTACATCTGGCAGTTTAGTGCAAAATGTGCCTTTTTTGGAGAATTTAAAAGTACATTTACTCAAATACTGTCGATAAGAACAGTTCTAGGTGCTTTTACTCCACTACAATTCAGTAAGAAATAATTAACTTTTTACTATAGTTAGTTTAAATATTTAGATTTAACTTATAAACATATGATAAGTCATAGAAGAAACTACCAACCATAAAATAGTGTATGAAATAGATATAGCAGCTCAGTACTGCTTACATGATAATTCGTAAATCATAATATGATTGTATAATCAGGGTACCAACAGAAATGGGAAAACCTGGAGAAGTTAGAGTTACATTTTCCAGGCCTGGAAAAGTCAAGGAATTAGTAGAAATCATTAAAAAAGTTTTGTAAAAGTTGTAGAATTTTGTTAAGTATGAAATAATTGTGACAGTAATCTTCCATGGATAACCTTCCACATAATGTGACAAATCTCAAATTTATCTTCTGTAGCTGTTGATGTAATATAGCTTTAATATTTTGTGGATAACCCTCCACATAATGTGACATATCTCAAATTTATCTTCTGTAGCTGCTGACGTAACGTAGCTTTAATATGTGTCGATGTGTGACAGCATTTTGTTCATATGTTTCTTCATTTCCTCCCCACGTTCCAGCTCTCCTTGCATGTATGCCATAGCTGAAATTGTGTTTGAATAGAGTTTGAATCTGATATGTTTGAAAAACGCCAGGCAAGCAGGGCGAGAGAAAAAAATTATTATCAGACCTTGAAAAGTCATGGAAAAGGTTTGTGTAGAAAAGGAATTGGCACACTGACTACTTTTAAATTTAGTACTTTAAGTAGATCTCGTATGTATAATTTAGTATTTTAATAGTGTTGTATTGCCACTTTTATTGAAGTAAATGATCTGAATACTTCTCCCACCACTGCCGTTTTCTTAAACTTTAAGATACTGCTCTTCAGTGTTGGCCCTTTGGTAAATCCTGTTGGTCAGATTAAGGGCAGGCTCTTGGCAGGCCCGATTTACAGATTGATCACTGACCAGAGAGACGTCCCACATTTTAAAGCCACTGTCTCTGTAGCTATCACTCATGTGCAAAGAAGGATGATTTATTGTGGAAAACAAACCCGCGGAGGTGCATGGACTTGCGCACACACACACGTAACTCAGCGGGGCTCCGCTGGTAACACCGTATAGATGAGACCTTATACATGAGACCAGTTGTCACATAGGGATGCCATCTGAGCCAAAGTGCGCGGGATGGAATGACATATGAGTGCCACAGAGAGAGAAATTGGACGGTATGAGGCCGTCAGCAACTCTGGCAAGCCGCCAATAAAAAAATAATGAAATAAAACAGTAGAGCCCTTGTATTCAGGGGGTTTATTGTCAAGCCCTATTTGATGAAGTCAGATAGCTGACTCACATTGTCTGTCTTGAAAAGCTGCAGCCTGCCTGCTACCCGCTTGTGGCCCTGTGTGTTACGCTGCCCTCAGCCTCGCTCATGCAAAAACAGTCCACTGAAGCACAAATTCTGACCCAGCAGGAGCCACCTGACGACAAACCCCAAACAGTCTCGTAGAAACACACTCTCCACCCAGCGATTACGGAGGTTCATTCCTCATATGCATATCCTGAGAGTGCCAGGGGCTGCGGTTCAGATGTTATTTTAAATGTGTTTTTAGCATTTCAATGTCACTGCTGAGCCATTGTACTCAGAGCAAAGAGGGAAATATGTGTGTTCTAAGAAAGAGTCCTGTGATATGAAAGGTCTCTGTGAGGCACGTGGGTTCAAAAATCACACAAAAACAGCCTTGCAAGATCTGATACCGCAGGAAGAAATTCAAAAGAGATCAAATGATGTATAAAAAGTGACTGGCGTATATTTACATAAAGTGGCGTACATGTATAATTTCTTTGTCAGTGTGAAAGTTCTTGTGAGATATATCACAGTGGAAAGTGTGAGAGCGGTTTAATGGTATTATCTATGTGAAAATTAGACATTGATTTTCAGATCAGATCCTATGTAGGTCTGTATCATAAAAGCAGTGTTTGCGTAATCAGTGCAGAAACTTAAAACAGTCCGCTGTTGTGAAAATAGATTCAAGGACAGCTTGACAAATGCCCAAGAGTGCATATGGGACTAATTAGTGATTTTTTATCTCTTGTCCGTTTATTTACAGAAATAGACTAAAATAGGAAGCAAATGTAATGCCTCTGCTGCCAAAAATAATTATCCTCAAACAAGAAATGTGGTGATTTTTTTTTTTTTTTTTTTTGTGCCTATTTGGAATGCAGTGTTTGTTTCAAGGTCTGAGCCCTTCACTTCTCCACAAGTCAAAGCTCTGGTGTGTGCTCTGGCTCCTGCTGAGGCCAACCCAGCTGAAATCTTTCCATATGTGGGGCAACCCACTGTACACACTGCGTGGAGAGAAAATAGTATTTCCTACTGTACAGTCTCCATCAAGGAAAGGGACTGAAGAGCCAAAATTATTTGTTGCCATAATTACCCTGGCCGGCTAATTTAAGTGTGTGGGGGAAAAATCACATTAGCACTTGTGTGGAAAACTGTGTTCACTTTTAAACATCCGAAATGAATGCGGTCCTGAAGTGTGGAGAATTGGATTGAGGCTTCGCTGAGTTTGATAGATCCTGTTGGCACTCCAAGTTGTTTTTATATCTGGCTGGCATATTATATTCATGAGCACAATGATTTTATGAAAATAGCCTTAGGACGGTTGTGGCTCAATTAGAACATTCAGCTGCAAGCAATTAGTCGACTCAAGTGGGTGATAATCTGTACAGGAATTTTTCACGTGGACACCTCCCCAGCAGATGTGAAACTGCACGGCAGTACAGTTTGAAATAATTAATTCATTGATAATAATATTCAGCGAGGTTTTATGCTCTTCTTTTCAGGATTTTAGTTCTTAATAATTACATTTCCTCATCTGCACTGATGATAATGATAATGATTGCAACCACAACACATTCTTACCACACAGATAACATCCTCCAGATTAGAACTGTAATTTAAATGTATTTGAATATTATTTTGCAGCACGTCTAGTCGTACATGCACTAACCATCTGGTGCTCGTTATTGATTTAAATCTGACCAGCGGTCCTTATCCCAGTAGCTTGAGGAGTAGTAAAGATGACAATGACACATCTTGACTAATCATTTTCACAAAAAGAACATATTAAGATACTCAGTATGAATAAGTGGCTTACGTCTATTGATTTTCTCTTGACTAATGAGCTTCATTGGAAGTATTCGATAACAAGGTCATTGATTGCTGTAACATAACATGGCTGGGTCCTGCTGTGCCTGTGGATCATGGCTTTTCCGAGGAGCCTGTCATTGACAAGAACGATCAAAGCAGATGGCTCTCTAACAGACGACGTGAAATTCATTAGCGGGATTAGAGGACAGCTAGTTAGTTAATAATTGCCATTAAAATGATCATTGCCATTCACCGTTGGGTATTTGAAAATCTTTAATTCGTCATGACGTCATCAGCTCGAATGTGACAGATTTTTACAAACGTTATTAAGTTAATGGGGTTGTTAACAGCTGACTTGTAATGTCGAAATGACCCAGTAATATTAGCATGCAATTGCCAATAAACGCGAGGCGGTTCTGGAGACTAAATGATGCTGCTTACACTATTTATATCAGTGACAGGACTGCTTGCGAGGCTCTCCGAGGAGCTCCATTGCTGCCGCCTGACAGCACACTGCCTTGTTCTTCCTCTCTGTACATACAGTGTTAGTGTTTATTTAAAGCACAGCAGATTAAGATTTCATAAAGATCCAGATTCAGCTTGGGGTGTACACAAGTTCATGAGCCATGAAACTGCACTTCACTCAAGACTGTATTGGTGATGATGTGCTAAATTTAAAAGTGTATGAACCGTCATCAGTGATCCTCATTAGCCAGACAACTTCTTATATAAACAAATAACACTTATGGAGTGAAAGCATATAAATAAAGAGGGTTTTTTTGCATATTAAAATGTGAGGACATGGATTTCGGCAGGCTTACCAACAAATATGTTATGTTATTGTGACAATATGGGTCAGTCAGTGTGACAGTATATGCTAAACCATATTTGCCATGGCATTTTCACTGTGGTAGCTGTCACCTAAACATTTCTGGATGTATTAGACTGTAATGTGCACAGTCAAAGAGCAGGACTGCTTTATGGTTATATATAATATATAATGCCCAGAACAGACGCACCTGTCTGCTTATTTTATCCCCAACTCATCTGGGTTTCCAGACAATTTCCTAGATCATGATACATATAAATGTCACAGTATAGAATTACATGTATAAGTGTTGTCACAAATATCAGTCTATCAATACATATCAATTCTGAATATTTGAAACCGTTTCAATAGTTATTTTCTGCACTATCAGTGCTATCGATACCACTTCCTCGCCTTCTTCTCTCCAACAGCAAGGTGACACACACACCGCTGCAGTGTCCCCATGGTCCCGCCTCCTCTCACTCAGTCACAGTGCTGTCTTCTCGTCAACATGTCATTCGCTCTGGTTGCATTTTGCCTTTTGCAGCACAGTTTTGTTTTTTACTTGCACTTACCTGCCGTTTAAATGTGCAACAATCTTAGACGTTATGAACACTTGCACTACTGCAGTCACTCTGCTGTTCTCTGCTACTAACCAAGAGTAGAAAAGTCGGCGTTGTCATGTTACAGCCTTGTTATATTTTTCCTATAATAGAAATTTTAAATAGTATGACCCCAATGTCATTTTTCCCCATGGCATCAAAAATGGTGTCATATATTTATATTTTCAAGGTATTGTATCAAAGTTAGAAATTCCAATATTGTGGCAACACTTACTGTCCATATGCATCACCCCTATTTGACAATATTAGTCGTAATAATAATGTGTGTGAGATACATTTTTTTTCTACCAATGTTTTAAAAGATACCCTTTAAAATTATCTGTCATGGTACACACAGTTTAATTTTCAGTTGAATCAAATACCTAAAATCATTACTAAATGTCATCAACAGCATTGCTTTCTGCTTGTTTTTAAAAAAAGTTCACATACAGTGCCTCCGACAAGCACATACACTCAGTTGTCATGTCTTATTGTTTCAGAAGAGATTCAAATTGGCTGCTTTGTGTTTATTTTTCTTATCAAGGAAAAAAGTCTCTTTCATGTCAAGGTGAAAACAGATCTTGACAAGTGTATCCAAACTAATTACAAATTATGAAATAGAAAATAAGTTTTAAAAAGTATTAATAGGGAGGGAGGTGGCTTAGTGGTAGAGCAGGCGCCCCGTGTACAAGGCTGTTGCTGCAGCGGCCCGGGTTCGAGTCCAGCCTGTGGCCCTTTGCTGCATGTCTCTCCCTCTCTCTCTCTCTCCCCTTTCACGCTTCACTGTCCTGTCAATTAAAGGCAACAAAAAAAAGCCCTATAAAATATCTTTAAAACGTATTAATAGATGCTCCTTTAGTAGCAATAACCGTCTTGAGTCTCGATCAGCTTTGCCCCTCTGGACATGGCACTTATTCCCCTTCTCCTTGGCTAAATAAACTCTGCGGAGTTGCGCGGGTTTCATGAGTGAACAGCCATTTCTTTGAGTTCAGCCACAATTTCTTGATCCTGACTGTGACCCGGCCACTCCAGGACATTAACATTGTTGTTCTTAAGTAATTCCTGTGTTGCTCTGGCTTTACGTGGGGGTGTGTTAGCGTTGCATTCAGCCGTCTTATAAAGGTCACGTTTAGACCTGCTGAATGTCACAATAGTATTTCCACTGACTTCAGTGGCGTGGCAATATACCTTTTGTTGGTTAAAAATCAATAGGTGAGATGGACGGATGTGAGTCAGACAGCCTTCCTCCTGAGTCTGTAAGAGCCTGGAATCCCCCCGTTGAGCACCATTGGCAGCTCCAGTAAATATAACATAAACACAAGCATATGACAGTAATTACAAGTTTCTGGGATGCCTTACCCCGGTTATTGGCTCAGACCCGAAGTTGAAAGCAGGATGCTAATGGTTAATTTCTAACAACCTATTTCCTGAAACATTATTGGGCCACCCCCTCAGAAAATGGTCTAAATATACTGATATTGGAGGTGATTATACATCCAGTGTGTGTGTGTGTGTGTGTGTGTGTGTGTGTGTGTGTGTGTGTGTGTGTGTGTGTGTGTGTGTGTGTGCGTGCGTGTGTGTGTGTGTTTGTGTGTCCTGTGTCCTGTTTGCAACAGATTGTTTCTTTCGCTGCCATTTTGTGGCCCTGGAAATGATTTAATTTTTCAATGGCCTGTCTGCTATCAACAGGCTTGCCTCTTGAGAGATGTCTGCCTCGATAATTGTGCCATGAACCTCATCAGCATTTCAGATGAAATGGAGCTAGACGGGTCACTTTGAGTTTAAGAGACGCTAATTTGATTGAAATTCAAACTGGGAGCACCAGGAAGTAGATTGTGCCTTTTTCTGTAATGTGCTCCCCTCACTCATGTCGTTTTTCTCCTCCAGTTACACGGCGATTGTTTTCGCTGCTGAAGCTATTTTTTATATTCTGAATTACAAATGGCTGCTTAGGCTTCCTGAACGCTGTAGAGTGTTTAGGGATAGAATATTGAGCAGTGGGAGCAAAACAATCTTGGATTCAGCGATTGAGGAGTGTCTTGCCCTCATTCTAAACTGGATGTGTCACATGAGCAGCACATGACATCATGAGAGACCGCCATGACTGGTACTTATGTACTGGTTCAATGTAAATGCAGTGCTTTTGAAGGTATGAAGACAAGACTATTTCAAGATGATTTTTTGTTAGAATACTGATGTATGAGATCAAAGCTGTAAAGTACCAACCAACCCTTCGTTTGGTAGACCGAGCCTTTGGCCCAGTAAATGATTTTTAGCCCAACCAGTAACGTTATTTTTGAGGCCAAAACCAATATTGATGTTATGGAAGAGCATTTTAAGTCATTTCCATGCTAGAGCAAAAAAATCAAATGTAAAAACTGGGTCCAAAATGAACAAATGAATAAAAGCATGGGTAGAGGTTAGGGTTAGCCTTCCTGTCTGCGCTGCACAGACTGTAGAGATTAGCTATGACACACAAGTTTAACATTACATAGCTTGCACATTCATTAAGTTTATTTTGTCAAAAATTATACATTTATCATTTTTGCTAAAGGGATCTATGCAGACATTCATAGATACCAATTACATCACTGCTTTCCATCCAAAAAATGTAAACTTAAAATAAATAATAGGATCAATTTATGTTCATATTTATTTATTTTTTCTTTAGTGAAGCAAAAAAAAAAGGAATTACTTTAAATATTGAACAATACTGACATCCATATCAAGTACTCAAGAACTCATGCCCATCCACCTATTGGTATTTGAGAGTTTGAAAATTCAGTAGTCAGATGATTGGCCGATTTTACAGTTAAAAAAATAAATACGTGTCTATGTTCTCTAGTGAGCAAACTCTATAATGGCGACACTGTTCCCACATTTACCTCAAACATATCTGTATCTGTACTGCAATTTCTATGGTACCTATTGGCTGACATACCTGCTGATATCCATATATTTGTGATAAGTTAATATCAGCCAGCACATCTGCCTCACTAAATACTAGGGCTGGGCAATATTAAGGTATTATATCGTTACCGAAATATGAAACTATATATCGTCTTAGATTTTGGATATTGTAGTATCGTGATATGCTATAAATGGTGTTTTTTCCTCGTTTTAAGGCCTTCATTATAGCAAAGTGATGGAAATGTGTGAAATTACCAGACTTTTCTATTTGTTTTAACATTTGCCTTAACCCTCTTATTCGTCACAGCCACATTACTGGTGATTATTGATCAAAAATCTCATTGTGTTTATATTTTCTGACCAAAAAAAAACAAAAGTCATCCTACAATTTTGTCGCATCAGAGAGGGTATGTAGTCAGAAATATTGTTCTATTGTCCTATTTTGTCTCCCTGTCCTAGCATTAATGACCTAAAACATATCAAGATATGTATTGTGTATCGAGGTATAGCCTAAAATATCGCGATATAATTTTTAAGACATATCACCAAGCCCTTCTAAATACAGCACATTTGTGCATTTTGTTGAAGTAGTGGGGTTAAGCTTAGATTTAGAGAGGTTAGAGTAGTACACCCAAGGAAAGCCGAGTTGCAGGCTTACAGTACACTGATCGACTGTGCACAGCAGCATTGATTAAAATGTTGTTGTATGTGTATTTGGAGATGGATCAGTGATAAACAGATCTAGGTTACAGTCTGTATGGTTTACCTGGGCTTTAGAACTACGCAACACCTTTTACTACTTTTGTTACTGGAAATAGAGTTTGTAGAATTTTTTATGCTCAAGGCAATTTATTATTCATTTAGCACATTATCTTCATGTCCAATTATTCCTCTGACATGCTTTATGACGGCAGTGGAAAAGGTTAAATTGCATGTGGATACATGGTATCAGGAGTGCTATCAGTTACACCTTGTTGGCATCTTATCACACCCCTTCCCCGCTGTCAGCAGGGAGTGCTCATTTTTAAAGGAGATTTGCATCAAATCCAAGCAGCATTTTTGGTGACACTCTAATTGTACTGATGTCTGCCTCTCCCAAAAGGTCAGAGATGTGATGGGATTACATTTGGAATACTTCAGTGTGATTAACAGGCCGGTCGGGGAAATGGAGGCAATCACAGCAGAGAGCGGCTCCATTCTGCCCTAATTTTAGTCTTACCTCATTAAAAAAATGACGTTAGGACTATTTTTGACACTGAAAATTCTTACTATTGTTTAATTTAAAATAAATATACCATAAAGTAATGATAGGTGGATACAGCTTTAGAATTTTAGCCAATTTTAAACCACATATTGAGTCATATTCAGGGTGTGTAGCTCTGTAAGGTTCTTATTTTTGTTTTTTAAACTGGACAACCCATTGTTATAGATATATTAGAAATACTTAATTTCTCAATGATAAATAAATAAATAAATAAGGCACTGTATATTTTTTTCATATAGAGAATATTAGCAAACAACTGGGTGATGTTGCTCCTAATAAAATATAGCTTCCAACAATTTTAAAGTGAAGTACTTGAGCTCCTTTTTCAACCAGCTAATTATTCTTTCTCTTGCATTACAGGATAAAATAAATGAGTCCTTTCTCCACTTTTGCTTCAGTAAAATCTTGTTGAGAAGTCAAGGTATTTATAGAAATAGAATGTTTCACTCTGGAGGAAAGTGGAGAAATGATTCCTTTGACTTAATATTCATTATGTACATGATTAATTACTATATCGCCTCAGACTATCAAAAGATAGTCAGAGATATCATATTTTACATGTATTTAATTAGTGTGCACTTTGAGACCTGTGCCCTGGCAGGCCCAAATGCTGAACTTTTTATGGGAGGAATTTCAATTACATGCTCTGCCTCAAATTGAGGGCTAGGACTATGCATGGAAGAAGTCATTAGGGCTTTTTCAATTGGTCTCAGGAGATGCCCAAGGTTTCACAGATGAGAGAAATCAGAGTCACACAATCCCATAGATCAGGGCGCCTCTCCTCCACAGCTCTAAAATTAGGGCAATATATCAGAAAGAGCTATCAACACTTATGTCAACATTGTTTCAAAAGAAATATGAGGTGTTTTTTCCCCAGTGCTTATGTCCTGTTGTTTAATACATTTGCCTGAGAAACGATGGCAGGCCTATGTCTCATTAGTGTCATGAATTTTATTTTTGATATCATTCTGTTTCATATGCCTAATATAAACCAGGCAGTCATTTCCCGGTCTCATCGGAATCTGTTAGATAAAGCACTGTAATTTATATTGCTCCTGCATGATATGCTTATGCATGAGCAAAGGGACAGAATCATCAAAGTGACCATATAATATATGGAAAGTGCTGCAGAGTCATGAAATATTACCCGCAAAAACAAGCAGCGTATTATACGCCCAGCATGAGGTGCATGTTTTAATTCCAAAACAGTAATTCATTTCCATAAAAACAAATATAATATGCTGATATTCTCATCTGTTATCACACGTGAAGGTCATTAATAAAGAGAAATGCCCCTTGAGACCTTCACTAAACACACATGCACACGCGCAGATACAGACACAAATATGTGTCATTAAAGCTCTATAATATAATGCACTGTTTTAACATTGCCAAAAGCAACTTTTTTTTTTGGGGGGGTGAAATTAAAAGTGTTTTCTATTAAATGTATTTGGAAAAAATGTGTGAACTATTTTAATTGGCATGTGTGCTGTTTGGGAGAAATAGCACAGGAGGAGGAGGGAGGTGAATTGCTTTTGTGCTTTAAAAAAAAAAGTAATGGCTAATTCTGTTCCCTGTTGTTATTGTGATTTAGTGTTTTTTTTATTTGAACACAGGAGCCGTTTGTTTAAGTTGCTGAATAATGTTTTGTGCTGTAAAGCGTATCACACTGCATGCATTCATGGTATGCGGCTAAAATGTGGTTGCTTTCAATCTAGAACCTAAACAATTTCCAGCCCCCCGTGCGTTTGTTCAACACTATACATCCCAACAGTAAGCAACTCTCCACTGTTCCAGCGCGCTACCTAATATTATATTAATAACATTTGGACACAGAGCGGTGATTACCTCAGCGGCCCAAAACAAAGGCAAAACCCAAAGCACAATACAGTGCAACCAGTAATACATTTTCCAATGATCTGCTGTAAATGGGCTCACTGGTCTATGATAAGAAGAAACAAATATTACCTCTGGTCCCTGCTAAATCAGCAGAACAGAGTTATTGATCTGGCTCCTCACATTGCCAATAGAATTTTAAGTCCCCTTGGTAGCAAAGATGGCTTGCTGGGGGTATAGATGTCATTATCATGATTTCAGTACAGGGAAAGGGCGGTCACCCGCAATTCCCCGGGCTTCACAGCACACCACAGGCCCAATTAGAATGTCTGCTCTCCAGATGTTAAAGGCAGAGCCCGAAATTAACTTTTGACACTGCTTCGCATGGTTGGTGAAATGAAAAACAAAATGTATACATATATGACAGCTCCTCCATGCCAGTTATAATAATTATATATAGGCTATCTCTGTTGTTGATGTTTTTAAAAAAAAAAAAACATAACACACATTTTGCTAAACACTGAGCTGATTCTGATCTTTTTTTTTTTTTTTTTTGTGATTGGATGCCTTAATTAGTATTTTGGTATTTTCTGCTCTTCCGGGTTGAGAAATCACGGAGGCTGTAGTGGAAAACATTAATGAGACCTTTGGTGGCATTTTGGGTGCAAATTCAGGAGTCTAATCTAGTCACTCAGCATGTCGATCCACTCAGAGAACGAGCACGCTCAAATCGATAAATCGGGACATTTGAGAGGAACACAGACTTTGTTTGTCCCGTGCAAATGCGCCCCACCAAACACAGATGCGGGGGGTCAAATTCCAAAATCGCATGAGGCCACCGTGCAATTGTAGTCCAGTGTGAATAAGTCTTTATCTGTATCCACCAGGATGTGTTGCATTGATTTGTGTTGTTCGTGTTCATTTGATTTAATTGCACATTTTATTTTATTCACAGAGCTCTAAGTTTAAGAGAGTGCTGATATGTTTAACGGCACATACACACATTTACTAAGGTCACTTTTGGGTAAATTACATAGACTTACATTCATTTTCTAACCACTACTTACCTAACCCTAACCCTAACCCTAACCACTGACCCAAAAGACAGCTTTTTCACTGCACTTGGACACACACACACACACACACACACACACATACACACACTTGGATTTGATTTGATCACAACAAGCAGAGACGGAGGATTCATTCAGAAAATGGGGAATGTAATACACCGTTGTCCTTTTATTGACTAGACAGGTAATATTGTATTATGCCGAGGGGAGGGGGAAAAATTGTCGCAGAGCCTTTTTGGATTCTTTCATTGGCCTATACACATTCAGACAGATTATCCAAGCTCTTGTTAAAGACACACAAAATAGCACGGCGCACAAAGGAACTCTTTTACACGAAACATATAGCGGAGAAGAACAAATAGGCGAATGCTGAGTGAAAAGCAATGAAGTTGGCCCTAACTTTATTGCTAACACTGCCGCACGGTAATGTAGGTGCTCCTTTATTGGGGAATTAGAATATTTCGCAGCCTGAGCACGAGTTAAGAAAACGTGTTTTAACATTTGTGCGTTTCTTTGATTTGCCTCAAAAGGCACTCGAGTTATTGTTGCTAAATTTGTTTCTGTTTCTTTTTGTCCCCTTCTCAGATGCAACAATCGGACCCAGTGCATTGTGATAACGGGTTCAGATGTCTTCCCTGACCCCTGCCCAGGGACCTATAAGTACCTGGAGGTCCAGTATGAGTGTGTGCCCTACAGTAAGTTTGACCCTTCTGTCATGAATTGAAAACTGTCCCTCCTCCCTTTTCCCTGACACTCTCATCCTCTTCTCCTCTGCCCTCTCTCTGTGTCTCTTCTCTCTCTCGTCTGTATCATACTGTATCCTGTCCCATTTCTTCCCACTGCCTTGTCCAGACAGTCTCCTCTCTTTGTCTGCAACACCTTCCAGCACCATTTTCCTCTGTCTCTTCTTCCATCTGTGTCACACCATGAACTTTTCATGAAATATGACCTGTAAAGCCCTTTGGTCCTCTTTCTGTACTGCCTTTATTATTGATGTGCTCGCTGTGTTTCCAGCCGATCGACGAGCCTGGTTATGAGGTAGCAGAATAGAGGGAGGGTAGAGGAAGTCATGCTGACTCTCCGCGATGGCAAGCGGGTGTTTCATTACTCAAGTCTTGCACGGAGAAGTCTATCAGGCGCAAAACACAGCTCACCTTGATGGCTTAATATACATCCATACAACAGGTGTTGCAATATGTTAACAGATGTTTCATTATGTAACAGAACAGAATGGCTCCACTCGTAAGTCAACAACGTAATATTTCATCTAAAGAGATAGTGTTAACATTTTGCCTGCTCCTTGGATGCTAAAATATTCATTGCTCCCAAACAATCTTTAGATTGCCCTTTGAATTAAAATTCCCCTTTGTCCTTTAAGCTGCCATGTTCATTTGCAATTTGTGAAGGAAATTCCCCCATGTAACCTTTACAAACTGATTAATGACAAAGATTTAGATGAATTGCCAGAATCACTAATCAGGTGGAACTGAAATAATTAGAGTGGGAGTGATGGGAAGATAGTATTTGGCAGCTCTTGTGGATTCAAATGAGTATTTTGCACACTGATGTCTTGAGATGTGTTTCACTCTCGAATCAACTCGAAAGGTGAAGTTTAGCCCAAATATAAATAATGCATCTTTATTCTACGGTACTTTTTACATTCAACACTTTTCTCCTACATTGCTCATTACCAGTGTACCTGTCTCAGCTGTTCCCCTCAGTGTAGAATCAGAGTGCATTAGTGAACATCATTAGATGGTGAAACTCATTACAACTTAAAGGTTAACCTCTCGGAGGCTTTGAGGACCTGTAATTAAAAATGGAATAAGCTGTAATGAGCATTTGAGTCCACCTTATTGAGCAAAGCCAAATCCTGTAGCTTTTTAAACACCAAGCTGCTTGTTTTTTTGCTTCTCTTTTTTTTACTTGCCTCATAGTTAAGTGAAGTATCGATTATGTCTTGCTGTGTTACCTCAAACCTAATAGTAGGATTAGCCTCAAGGTGCACTCATGTCCACCCACTGTTATGATTGTCTTTTGCCTCCTTCTTGCACCAAGGAAACAGTCAAGGCCGGTGTAGTGCGGTGAAAAATAATCTTCCCAAGGACTCTCAGTCCTGGCAAAGTCTACCTAACATAAAATTCCAAACAGGTCCTCACTTCACTCAAAGCAGTTTCAAACATGCATGTCTGTAGCCCCGTCTTTTTGCTTCTCAAGGTCCATGCCCAACCAGAATAGGACCAAGAACACAGAATGTATCCTATCGCAACTGCCCTGGTAAGTGATTAGTGTTCTCCCAGTCTGATCAGTCAGTCCACACAAGCCCAGTCCAGCCTTTCCCACTCAAGTCCTGTTGTAAACTGTGATAGATTGTGATATATAGGCAAGTTTCGTGTCATGTTTTCTCCCCCTAACCAATCCTGTGTCTCCTCTTCCCCCCCAAAATAAAATCCATATACCCAAGATCATTCTGTAGAGTCAGACTAACGCAGAGAAAGGCAATCATAGGGGAAGATTTACTGAGCTTTTCCACACCGGAGCAAAGCCTTACTACAGTTTTGAGATGGGATAGCTGCAGTTTTCTAGTTTTCAGATGGAATAGATCATATGCCAAATACCAAGATTTGTGATTAAAAACATTGCAGTGGTCCAGGAGCTTAGGATCCCCTGGATTTGCCGGGATACAAGACTTGAGAAGTTGTTTTGCAAGACAACATATTAAATCCCCATTAAGCTGATCAACGACGGGACCGCAGACAGTGTCCTCATTTTGACCAGTAGCCGCTGCCCCTCAAAGTCTATCTGTGCCATGAAATATAACCAGCAGTTTAATAACATAATATGATAAACAGTTGTTTCCTGTCTCTATAACCGACTGAATGTAATGTGGCAATTAATCCGTCCTATTGTCTGAGCCTTTGCATAATCACACAAGCAATTTTTTTGGATTTTTCACTTCTGTGCAAGTGGCCTTTGCAACAAGTTGCCTACATTTCCACCATTCTCATCCTCTTGGCTTCATAATTTGGTTCTTGTCATGAACCGCCCTCATTAGCAACATTATCTTCATGTTCCAGCCAAGGATGTAAATTTTGCCTTCACCTGGCACTGAGTCACCCTCTGAATTGGCTCTAGTAATTGCTTGAATCGGGCAACATAAAAGCAGAGATGTTTCTTTATGAAGACTGCTCTGTGCAAGCTATTTTATAAAAGAAAAAAGCTGGAGAGAAAGAAAGAAAAAAGTTGCCATCCCTATTCTTCCCTTGCAGAACAGTAGAGTCGCTGCCAGTGGGCATAAACAGCCCTCAATGCTAATATTCTCATTTTTCATCACATTCTAATGCCACTAAACCCCCAGCTCCATGTGACAGTGATGGCTAGATTATGAAAAGTTAAGCTGTAAAAGCATGATATTTGGGTCCCCTTTGGTGTTTTCGTTTCTGTGTTCAGTTTTTATCCCTGTTTGTTCAGTGTAGCTTACATGATGCTTCAATTTAAATTTAACACTGAAGTCACTAGCTGAATCTGCAGTTGACGGCAGACATCCATTCATATCAAGACGGGACACCTTATTGTTAATAGTGATTGTTAATACTCATTATAATTTGATTAGCAACAAGTCATAGAAAGCAGGAGATCTGCAGAAAGTTGTTAAAGTCTAGTGGAGAAAGTTTAGGGTGTCTGGGGTTAGTGTGAGTTGGCATGTGTCTCATGTTTGTTTGTTTTTAATGTTGCTATATTATTATAAGTGACTGACTCTCTTCCCTTCCCCCTGTGCAATCTGCAGGAAACCTCCTCGGCTATCTGACTCACTCTCTTCATCCACTGACTGATTTCTGATCACACTGATTGTTATTTCTATTTTTTACATCTCTACTAACGCCATCAGGTCTTTCGTCATGTGTTCTCCTTTCCTTTCCAGGTTTCCTTCACGCCATCTCTCTCTGTCCACTTCTCGCCTCCTCTGTTTCATGTGGCCGAGGCAGCTTCTGAGAACTCAACTTTTTTTGTTCATTTGTTTGCTTCCTGTCCTCCGTGTTTGATCTCGTAGTTAGCCGCAACACACTTGAATTTCTTCTGCAGAAGGGCGTGCATTCATTTACGGATCCTTGTGAATCTCTAGTTTCTGCTTTTTTTTTTCGTTTCTTTTTTGTGCCACTGAAGCCTAGGTCAGACTCGACAATTATAAAACTTAAACTGTAATACGAACCTGCACTAATTGGAGCTTGAGGGGAACCTAGTTTATGATTGCTCACATTATCCCACGGCGCAAACTGGCCCAAAATGTGTACATTTAGTATTTCAACATTGATCCTCGCAGGCCCGCTGTGGTCGAGCCTTTGTCTCGTGAAACCATCTGAGACTGAAATCTGAGAAAGACAAAAACCAATAAAAGTGTAGAGCAAGGGCAAAAGAACTGACGCAGGCAGCCTGTACTTGGGAGATGAACATCTGCATCAGTAAAGAGTTGCTAATACATAATATTTAAAAGCAATGTCCTTGAATCAATCTGCATTAATAAAATACTTTTTAATAATTTTCGGTTATTGTTTGTAAGCAGTATTGCCAGTGAAAGTGAAAGCCAACCTCAGGTTCACTCTTGTTCGTTACATTCGAGTTTCTCTACTCTCTGTCCATGATTTTTATAGCTTCTTCTTGTATGTGTGCTGCCTACGGTCTGGCAATTGGTCGCCACCTTTTTGTAAAGTCCTGACCTCACCTGTGTGCTGTGCACAGAAACGCCCCGAAGACAGCAAAAATAGAAATAAATAAGAAAATACAAGCAGAGTCTCTGCAGATAAATACACTGACACACATTTCTTGTGGGTCATAAGTGATGATTAACAGGGATTACGTCTGTGTGAATCTATACATAGTTTTTTCAACCTTGTCTGCTTGAAATTACATTTGTGTGTTGCTAAACTGCTCTCTTAATGACGTCGTTGTGGCAGTGTAATCGCTGCCTGGAATATGTTTATAGACAACGATTGAAAGGAGATGATTGAGGAGGATGGTGCATGTACAAAGGGTCTCCGAAGTGACTTTGACACTAGAACTTCAGGTTCGCTTCCAGACTCCTGTCTGAAGTTTAGGCAACAACTTAGGTTGAGGTTGCAGAAAGGTCACGATTTCAGTTAAATGTTAATCAAAAAGGAATTTTAAAAATTAATGCCGTAGTCACTTCAAGTGGATAGTGTATTGCAAGACTGCCTATTTTTGCAGAAAACAGCTGAAATGTGTTGTCAGTGAACATTTTGCTGATACCTTGATTATCAACATTTTTGAGACTTGCCAGATATGTTTATCAGCGACATTTTCTCATTATGTTAATACAAAAAGTGCTCCTTGCGTAGTATATCTTTAAATACACACTGTAGCATCAGTACCTCATAATACATTGGTATTATCTCATCTTGTTATTTTTGCCTGAGCTTTTCTGGACACACAGTAAGAAGTCGAGTCATTGAATGACGGAATAACTTCTCTGTGATGCCCGTCTTTATCCCCTCACATTTGGTCAACAACCTGCTGATTGAACAGCAAGCAGATGGACTGTTTATCTGAACTGTCCCAGTTGGGAAAGACGTGACTTGTTGAACAGTCTTGTAGTCTGACCCAGGCTTTAGACGTGTCTGAGAAATGTCTTTTCTGAAAAATAGTTTTATATTTGTTATAAATATGTCTCTAGAAATCTTCATTCTTGTTGCAGCTAAAACTAAGCTCGTGATTTTCATGCAATGAAATTTTTTCTTTTTTCTTTTGTAACTTTTTAAGTCTCATTATGGTTCCATAAAGCAGCCATTAACATCTCAGATGAATGGACTTGGTGATGCTTCTTAGCACAGGTGCCTTGTTTGAATGTGCACGTTGGCTAATTTACAGCAGGCTTGTATCAGAAAGCACAAAGTAACAAATTAAGTGCAGCGTTGTTCTGTGGAATTAAATGCACATTTCAACAGTGAGTGCACATAAGCTATATTAATGTATTGTGCTTCAGTGACTTATTCTGATTACCTGCTTCCTTGAGAAGGCCACAGCTAGTGTTTGTTTTTCTATGTACATGTGGCTTCATAATTGTAAAAGTGGCAAAGTACAACCCGGATTCCAAAAAAGTCTGGAGGCTGTGAAAAACAAATATAGACAGAATGCAATGATTTGCAAATCCTTTTTGAGATGAGAATTTAACACGTAAAAATTTTGTCTATTACACATTTTTCCAATGCTGCTATTTGCATGAAATTTAGATCAGATATTGGTATTTGCTGAATAAACCTACACCGATAAGAAAATCATAAAGTTTCAATCCGTCAAAAATCGAAATAGGGAATTAAGGATTGAACACTGCACTTGAAATGTATTAAATACTTACAGAAACCTTAGTTTTTAAGACCCTTCCTGTATAAAGAAATGGGAACTGGCCCATTTTCATTTTACACTGACAGTCTTTAAATCTGGAAGATTTTGGGGAGCCCACTTGAGAATGATATTTCACTTTCAATACAACAATTAATGTCATCAGTTCCCAAACACTTACTGAGTGTTTCTGATAGAAAAGATGATGTAAAGCCATGGTAAACATGCCTCTGTGGCAACTTTTTGGAACGTGTTGCAAATTCAGAATGAGTGTATATTTACTAAAAACCATAATATTTATCAGTTTGAATATTAAATATCTTGTCTTTTTAGTGTATTCAATTGAATTTATTTCGGAAAGGATTTGCAGATTATTGCATTCTGTTTCAATTTTACACAGCGTCCTGACATTTTGGAATCGGGGTTGTATGATTAGTGTTAGATAGAGACTTGTGTAGGTATTCGTAAGGTGTTATATTGTCCAAAATGGTAAAATTATATAGCAGTTGTATTCAAATCTACATGTATTTCAAATATTAAACAAACTACTACTAATAATATTTAACTTTCTTTTTTCTTTTTATTACAAAATTGGATTTCTGTTTGGTTTATGGTGGTGGGTGGATTTAAACAGACCACTGCAGCAGTCACATGAAGTATAAAACAAGTGAAACTGTAATTAACATGAATCAATAAAATGATGCAATAAATAAAATTTTACCGTAGTATCCGCACGGTGGCTTTAAGTCACTGAAAATGTTTCAAATAATGTAATTATTTAAACAATTTTCATTCAAACGAGATCAGTCTCTTTCTTTGTTTGATGTTTGCCCATGTGTCAAACCAGTATCAAAGATTTTATATGTTAATGTCAGACGTTATGCCATTTGCAATGGTGCATACTCGCAGTCAGTTGGCAATCCAAATCTAAAATCCATCCACCACTGTGACGATTGATTATTTTCGATGTTCTAATCTAACCCCTTTTCTAAGACAGGACCTTGACGGCTGTGTGTCACCTTTCTTACAACTTTCCTGCTTTCTCTGAATAGGTCTACCCGTTTTTGTCCATGTCTCATAACGTGTTTCTGCATATGTAATCGTAGCAATGACCGTTAATTCATATTAATCTCTTTTTTTCCCCTTGCACCCCTTTCATTCTCTCTTCCAACGCTTAAAATAGAAGTGGAGCAAAAAGGTAAATAACAGACACGATCCAAACCCTAGCTCCTTGTTTTGTGGCATCTGGTTGTAAACTACCTATTTTCCCATGGTGGCCCCTACAAACCCATCGCAGACGTTATCTTCAGAATCCCCCCAACTGTAATGTTAACGGCCTGTGTAGTGCAACAAGGGAAGTGAGGCTGGCCATAAAAAAAGACGGCACACGAGCAGCCAAAAGATGTAAATGGGGGCATATTGGCTGCAGTCCATAGGGGCTTCCTCTCTTCATTCTCCCTGGGTGCTTTTGCTACTCAGCAGAATCTCATATTGCCTGGCTTCCAAACCCTTTTCCATAGCATGCCATGGTAACAGTGTTTCTTGGCCCTTTTTTCAAGCTGTTGCTTTCTACTGTCCCTTTTCTCTTCGAGCCCCCGCCCTTCTCACTCTTCTCCCCATTATTCTCACCTGACCACTTGCTGCTCTTTTCTCTGTTGATTCTTATGCCTCCTTCGCCTCAGAGCACCAACCAAAACACCTCAAGAGACCCTTACTGAAAGTTTTGTTTTTTTTATTTATTTATTTTTATTTTAATGGTTGTGACATTTGCACCACTTCGTAATGACAAGCCTCTCAGGTATATACCGTAGAGTAGGCGGTGTAACTGAGACATGTCTAAGTACACAAAAACATTTTGCAGACTCCGCTGACTCCTGCTCTCTCATAACCTCTCCCGTCTGTTGCCAAGTGACTTTAGTTGGCTGCATTTTGTTTTGTTTACAGGACCAATTGTTTTGTTAAGTTTTGTTTATGTTCTATTTCCCCTCATTTGTGTTCTATTCCCAACAGTAAATGTCTATGAGGCCAAGCTTCCTTTCGTTACAGACTACTTTATATATTTAAACGTTATGCTTAATAACTTTCCTAATCCTTTTTTTCTTTCTATGCACAAAACCAAAATCCTTATACTGCTTGTGAATATTGGCTATAGCTGTTAGTTGTGTTTTGGCCACTCTTTAACGTGTGTCTGTCCCCACTCCTCGTGGACAACCTGTAAAACAAAATGAAGACATTAGAGATTATACGGATGTTACATATAGTGTTGTAAGGTTTTACTTTTCACATGGTAACCTGTGTCTGTTTCTCGTTCTACTCTTCTCCCATTACTAGTTTTTCTTTGTCCTGGGACTCTGAAAGCTGTCGGTGATCCTTCCTTTCTATTTGAAGCGGAGCAACAAGCCGGCGCCTGGTGCAAAGACCCACTGCAAGCTGGCGACAAAATCTACTTCATGCCTTGGACTCCTTACAGGACAGACACTCTCATTGAGTATTCCTCCCTGGATGACTTCCAAAACGCCCGGCAAACCATCACCTACAAGCTGCCCCACCGGGTGGATGGGACTGGATTTGTGGTCTACGACGGGGCGGTGTTTTTCAACAAGGAGCGTACCCGCAACATTGTCAAGTTTGACCTGCGAACTCGAATTAAAAGTGGTGAGGCGATCATCAATAACGCCAACTACCACGACACGTCGCCCTACAAGTGGGGCGGTAAAACTGACATTGACCTGGCGGTAGATGAGAACGGGCTGTGGGTGATCTACGCCACCGAGCAGAACAACGGCATGATCGTGATCAGCCAGTTGAACCCCTACACGCTACGATTCGAGGCTACCTGGGACACTGCCTATGATAAGCGCTCAGCCTCCAATGCCTTCATGGTTTGTGGAGTACTCTATGTGGTCCGCTCCACCTATGAAGACAATGAAAGCGAGGTCAGCAAGAGTCTGATCGATTACATTTACAATACCAAACAGAACCGTGGGGAATATGTTGATATTCACTTTCCCAACCAGTACCAGTACATTGCAGCTGTGGATTACAATCCGCGAGATAACCAGCTTTATGTTTGGAATAATTTTTACATCCTGAGATACAACCTGGAGTTTGGCCCACCTGATCCAGCACATGGTAAGCCAGCCCCCCCAACACCACCACCACAATCATTTATTTCCCAGACAGTATTGTTAAATTGCATTGCTGAAATCGGGATTTAAGTTGCTGTCAAGTGCGCTTTGATATTCCTTTGGTATTCCCCATCTATGTATCAAGTGTCACAGCTGACTGATTTTTAATTTAGAATCTAATATGTGCTAGATATGTTACGGAAGCTTTGGAGTGTAGGAAAGCATCTCTGGGGGGGTGGAGTGAGTGGGGCTCTGTGGTAAACAACACCTCGAAGCCAGTTACCATATCATAAGGGATCAGTATCTAGGGGATTTGGCGAGGTTTACCATCCGGGCGTTCCCTGAGTCCCGGTGCTAACGCTCAAGGGACCCCTGCTAGCATATCCCTTTTTTTAGAGAGAGTATGACAGGGAGAGAGAGATATACTTTCACCTCTGGAAACATACATGCCCGGACAGGTGCAAAGTCTGGCCTGGGGCAAGGTTAGATCATTCCCCAAGTGATGCTGAAACTCCAAATCTCCATCGGCCATTAAAAAAAAAAAAGTACTTCACACTCTGTAGGAAGAGTGTAAGGACAGGAGGTTCTGTCTAAAAGAGAAAGACATGGTATACACAAGGGAGGAGGATCAATCATCCGGGGTCACATCGGCAGCGTATGTTTTTAATTTAGCTGTCAAGAGCTGAGGGGAGGCTAGCCTAGGCCTGCAATAGTCCTTACCCTGAGAATATAATAACAGTAATCATCCTAATCCCCTCCACACCCAGAGTCCTAAGTCCACGTAATGCTCAACGCAGTCAGTGATGAGCCACAGAGGTCAAGCAACTTTTCCACAGATTATCCGAGAGCTCAGTATTTATTAATGTGTTTGCTCGTTCACTTTTGTATTGACAGGACGTGGGCTGGGGCTGCTAAATTGGGTTCAGCCTGTGGAACAGCATCAGTCTATAGCCAGACCAAGGCGAGCTTTACTGTAACAAAGAATGTAGTCCAGGTTGGGAAGCGAAATTAATATGCAGAGGGGGAGCTGAGTAGAGAATATTGCAAAAATCATTGGGAATGAGATAAAAAATGTTTCCCTCTTTGTTATTGTTTGTTTGAACTTCCTCTGCAGCCAAAAAGACAGATACTAAGGGATTTTTAAAATTAAATATTTGCATATCACAAGTAAATTTAGAGCAGTTGAGGAATATGCTACAATCAAAAAGTGTTTCCTTATTTTAAGTCATGCCCAAAACATAACGTGACACAGTGAGAATTCAAATGAGCTGATTCCAGGCAGCTGCTGTAAAAGTGCTCATAATGTCACCTTTTCGCCTGTCTAACAGCAAACAATTGGCGCATGTCTTTACATGCTGTCATGTGTTTATGTATATGGTAAACTGATTATTAAGTAGTCAAGCAACAGCCTCCACAGCAGCCTCTATCCTCTGCTTAGCTGTTATGGATTCTTGGAATAAGCTGTGTATCGACAGGCTGCATGCTCAATTGATTTATTCATTTGCCGAATGGACACTGATTACTTATGGAGAAATCAGAGGCTTTAACAGGATCCGCCCTGAAATAGGACAACATTCTGGTTAGCGCGCGCGCGCGTGTGTGTGTGTGTGTGTGTGAGACAGACATATACTTTACAAGTGTTTATTCACACAGTCAGACCTCCCAAGCACCCAAAGGAGCCCACTTCCTTTCCTGTAGATTATGTTTAGAAGCACACACAGCCTGACATACTGTACTTGCTCCTCAGGGCTTCTGTATTCACACATCTTTATTTTAACGTCAACAAGGACTCCGTTCTCTCGTCTTGACAAATGAGACGTGAGCCTGGCCCTGCTGCTGACTAATGTATGTTGAGTTGCAGTCGATGAGTGCAAGGCAGAATGGTCCAGGATGATCATCAAGATGTCAATAAACTTGTCCTCCCACATGGCTGATGTTGACACATAAATGATGGCACTTTTTTCTGGCTGTCACTGGATGCCCCCTCTGTGATATCTCGATGCTCGTTTCAGGGCCTGCTTCACTGGGCACTGAAACAAGCTATCAGAAGGCTTTTGTACTGTTAAAAGTTGAAGGTACGTGTTTTGAGCAGCACTTGGCTTAAGAGAAAAGGAGCTGAAAAGAACATGGCTCGAATCATCACATGCAGAGAGCATTGTTTGTACAAGAGAGCATGGCTAATTCTCAATACAGATCCAGAACTGTGTTAATTGTTTGACTTTATTTCAAAGTAAAAACAAGGATCGGCAGGTTTTTATTGTAACCACAGATTCCTCCTCTTCAAGAGAATCTCAAAGCCTGTCCACTGTACGTCCTGCTCCACTATTCCTGAATTTCTCAAGTGCACAAACAGCTCTACCACATGATTCGCTCCGTCATGGAATGCAATCACATCAAAGTGATGTTGGGACACTGTGTGGCAGACAGTTGGGTTCTTGTCAAGTCCAATAACATCGCTCATGTCGAGGCAAGATCATCTCTTGTAGGATTATGGGGGAGTGGATGGGGTCACATCCAACATGCGGCTCCACTGGAAGTAGACATTAAATGGGTCAGTAAGTCCCACTCTTGGCTTCAACCAGCAGCGCCGTAATCTACTCATGTAACCATGGCCCTGCGTCTGTTTTCCTCCTTGCATATAGGAGCTCATAAAAAGACATATTCCTTTGTCGCGTCTTGTAAGTGAGATGATTAAATTGATTTAAATGAGGTATTCCCAGAGAAAACCCATTATGCACCCAGTTCTATGGACCGTTTATTCATGCCAAGCTCTGATATTTGGCCTCAAAGCACTGAGTAAGCATATCAAAATCTATTTCTTACCAGAAGTGTGCACAAACAGACTCCATTCACTGCCTCAATGGGACACAGGTGAGCCTCGGAAACCTTTTATTTATCCCTTGTCGCAAAATTAGATTCTGAATCACTTCCGTATAAAAGCCCCCGGCGCTGCAGTTAACACCCACACAAATCAAGACCTCCTCTTTAATTGTTGAAATGTCAATACATTTGCATACAATTTCAATCTTTGCTGCACCCTCAAATTATACATTTGCGAGTGGGGATTGTAAGAAAGAGAATGACCCAATTTGTTTGAAATTATAAGGTAGGGCTCACTGACGCGACTTGCCAATTAGCTTACAAAACTCTGCATGTGGTCAAAACAATGCCCTGTAGTTTGTGTGTTATAAAAGTGCTTTGCAATGCAAAAATGCTCAGCTGTTACAGATGCTTGTGAGTCATATGCATTAGCAGTCACCCCAGAGAGCCTACCTCTTATAGTCTGATGAATATACAGCTCACTAATAAGCACCACTATGATTCATTCCTGTCTTCTGCGGTGCTTACATAGAGGTCAACTTGTGCATGGCAACATTTAGAGAGAAAGCAGGGAAAGCGGAGCGAGACAAGGAGAGGTATGGATGCTTTAAACGTCAACATCAAGCTTTCACAGCCATCTGAGGTGCTCAGGTAAAATGGCAGGAGACTTCTCCCTCCTACGCTCGCTGGTGGTGCAGGAGCAAGGATCAGGATGTGTTAAAAACGGCCAATTTGTTTGTGTGCCTTGACAACAACCCCCCCCCCCCCCCCCCCCACTCCCTCTCCCCAGCCCCCTGTCAGCTACCCAAGTGGACACAGCGGTGTGAGAGGAGACTGTATTGATGTGGAAAATCACCCTTTTTGTTTTTCTGTCCTGTCATATTCTTGTTGTTTCTTTCTCTGTCTGCTTCCATCTTTTTGTCTCTCTCTTTCATTATCTCTCTATTGCTGCCTCTGTCCGTCTCTCTTGTCTATTTTATTATTTTTCGTGCACTCTTTATTCGCCTTTGGACTCCCACTGTTTTTCGTGGTCCTCCTCTTCCATGATCATCCACGAACGCTGCCTTAAATCTGGATATTTACATTTGAGTGCGTGCGTGTCTAAACATACAGTATATGCGTCTGTTTGGCTTCTCTCCTGCAGTCGGCCTAAAGACTGTTCAAATCATGCCCAGCGAGAGCAGCGCACACTAAATGACAGGATTTGAGTAAATCCTTAGCTGTGCCTTCTGGGAAAGCGTACACACACAGCAACAGGACAAAGACGGCCATCACGCACATGCAGATCAGGGATCACATACCCAGTCTTGTCATTCAGAAAGATCTATCCACTGTTTATAACAGTGTTTCAAGTTCCATTGAAAAATGATTTCCACTTATTTATGATTGATCCAGATCCTGCTACTGATGTAAACTATTTAAGTGAAAGTTGTTGTTAATAGCAACTTCCCACTCACGTTTTTACCCTGTTGATCTAAACTCCTGTTGACTGTTGGCAGAATCACACTCATGTTGACTGACCACACAAGCCCAGGCCAGCCAGGACCAGACCAAATCAAACACCCCACTATACACAACAGTCCAGCCCAGAATATGTGCAGTAATCCCCTCAAGTGACCTCCAACCTCAAACCCTGCAGTGACAGGCTAATTCAAAAAGTCCCTTATATCACTTAAAGGCCTTCCTAAATCCCAGAGTCTTGTCCAACTTACTGATAATGTTCTGAACTGTGTAAGCTGGGAGGAACTTCTTGGATATTAGGGCACTGTTGAGGAGAGTATTTCCAGCTGAAGGTGTTCTTCTTCACCGCTGGACGACAGGATCTCCCTATATGCCTACTTCCATTCTTTATTCCTCCCATGTAGCTTTTTTAACCAGCATTTTATGACACACCGTGACGTTATTCCATCTACGCTGTGACCCACTGGTCTCATTCCTGGTTACAATATCAGGGTGAATTTAACTGGGGCGATAAAAAGGGGGGAAATCCCACGATGGGGATTTACAGTCTTGTTCACAACGTCTCTGATATTACATCGTGGGATAATACCTAACCACCCAGTGTCTGGTGGCAGTAAAGGCCACTCAGCACATGAGGTCGCAAGGTCACCTGTTCCCTCTGAAATCTGATCGCGATCTCTGCGGCACCTCGTAAGACACGGCGGCCAGTTGCTGCCAGACAAGGAAGAACGTTTCCCCCCGTCTTATCCAAAAAACACACCTCGAGATCATGTTTTCTCATACTCCCATGCTGCTAGTTACCGCTTCTCCTGGAATGTCTTACCCGCTGATGTAAAACTACTGTACACAGTGCGGCAAAATGATCTTCACTGACAGCGTACAAGTATGTGGGCAACAGCAAACCCGGGGTTATGATTTAGAATGTCACAAAGAGTTGTTTTACATAAAAGAGAGAGGAGGAGGGGGGGGTGATTATGGTTGCACTGAGCCCTATAGCCAAGGGGATCCACAGTCTCTTGTTTGATTACAGTCTGACTGTGAAACAAGGCGTATTAAAAGAATTATTACTCAGACATCACAATGGTCCCCCATCACTCCCTGACACACGCCTTTGAGGAGATTTATTTCACACGGGCCTGATTATTGTGTCTATGTGTGTTTCTCTAATCTGTGTATATTGGAGTGTGCGTGCTTTTTCGCGTCACACAGCTGTGTTTGCGTGCCCGCATGCTTATGTATCTGTGTGTTTATCCGAACACCTCTGAAACAGACATCCTCCTGTGCGCACGGCATTAAATATCAGTCTGCTTGGCACACTCAGAGTTAATGCTTGAAATTTGAGGCACGTACAGTACAGAGAAAGCTGCAAGGAGAAGGAAAAAAAGCAGGCTGTAGTCTGGCAGCTGCTGTGTCTGTTCTCTGTACTTTGGTGTCATTCTGTGTGTGAGGGTGTATATGAATGTGTACATGTGTTTATAAGCGTATCTGTGCTTGTGTATGTGTGTGTGTGTGTGTGTGTGTGTGGGAGTGCACTCTGCCTGCCTGCCTTCCTTTGTCCATATGAATCAATGCGTTTGTATTGTGGGAAAGAGAAATATTGGAGACAGCAGTAAATAACATAATCCAGCTATTAGGTTTTGTTCCCTAAGACATGGACATATACTGTACACACCCTCACAAGGACATGACTCATGGGAAATTATACGAATTTTCACTCAGCTTTCTTCATATTTACTGCTGATACACAAGCAATCATACGCCGTGTTCCCCTCCACAGCTACAAATGCAGCGCAGAGTGAAAGACGTGTAATCCAATTTCCTTTGTGTATTATTGTTATTATTGGTAGATATCAAAATGCATCACAAACGTATTATAAATCATCACACTATTTCAA
Source organism: Epinephelus moara (assembly GCF_006386435.1). Lineage (NCBI taxonomy): Eukaryota > Metazoa > Chordata > Actinopteri > Perciformes > Serranidae > Epinephelus > Epinephelus moara. The sequence continues at coordinate 19,672,701 of NC_065515.1, forward strand.
ACTCAAGAACAGCTCCATTTCCATATGAACTCAGAGGCGAGGCTGCATCCAGAGAGGACTGAGTGAAATGCGTGTTTGAAACTGAGATATTTCTGCGGCGGCATTAGCAGAGGAAATAATTTACACTTTGGTTTTTTTTTCGCAGTTCAACACCTTATTTCAATTAACCTACGCTCTGCGCTGAATGACTTGAAAGCTGATGAGTTATTCATTTATTTTCCATCCACTAGATTATCTTTGTCCCCAGAGCGTGGCCCCCTTCTGATGACAGAAACAGACTTTGAATTGTTTGAGGTTCCACTGACTTGTTAACTTTTGCTATTCCTCTTCCATTAAGAGGTGATTACCACCCAGGAGCTACTTTTCTCACTGCACAAAAGACACGATTCTTTTACCTTAGCACGGAGCAAGGCTTCTGCAAAAATGGGAACAAAGAGGTAAATCTCCTAAGCAGCGTCGCTTCACATCATTATGAGATTATTCCATGACAGAGCAGGGGACAAGCGAGATCTAATAATTCTTTTAACTTTTTACACAGCAAATTAGCTGAAACAAATGCTAAATGTGTGTTCCCTTTCCCCTTTTTTCCCTCCCGCGCAAGATAAACAGCACCTGGTAATGTGTATGAAACATTACCCTGATGAACAACCATGCGGTGCCTACTGAAAGTGAAGCCATTAAGCATAATATAAAAGACACACACACTGTCGGTTTTCATTTGTCACCCCGGCATGACTACTGAGTCCTGGTAAAAGTCTCATCTGGGCTCCGTGTGTGTGAGCGTGGGTATTGTGTGTGTGTGTGTGTGTGTGTGTGTGTGTGTATGTTCCAGAGTGCTTACGTGTATGCATATGCTCTGACAACACTCACACAAGCCGTGCTCCCCTCGCCTCTTCCTCTCCTGGATTCCTGTCTCTTTGTCTGTCATCAATCCCAGACCTATAACCCCAGCGGTAATAACAGAACCACCGAGATACATTCAAGTGCAACAATGTGTGGGCGTCGAATCACACAAAGAGGTTATGAATAAGTCTGTCCTGACTATTGGCGGTACTTTGGAGCATATCACTCCATGCGCTCACACTCTGTGACAGCTAATTGAAGGTTCCCCTTGGGCTGAGTGCAGCAGAGACATAATAATCAAGGATCCTGTCCTGGTTTTGCTATATAGCCCTAACGTGGGATTTGCTTCTTTTGTCATAATCAAAGGAATATTGCACGCGGAAGGCATTCAGTGGTGTCAGCCCTGCGTTGCCACAGTGGAAAACAGAAATATTTGGTCCATGCTATGAATCACAAAAAGGTATGGAAAGACTGTAGCAGCACTACCAACAGATCAATACCCATCCCTCACAGTAGCTGCTTATAAACTTATCCACTTAGACATCTCTGTGAAGAAGTGACTGCCTGAGAGTAGTGTCCATTTTAATACCTACGGGTTAATTCCTCCCAGCTTTCATTGGATCAAATTAAACCAAGCTATTGCATAAAGGTAATGAGATTATTGTGTTGCTGGCAGGATTACGGGCTGACACGCTATGTACACAGGAACAGCAGTGGTCAGAGAGGCTGCATTGTTTATGCACGAATCTCCCTTGGAAGTATAGCCCACATTCACATTAGCCTCTTTTTCACACACAGGAAAGAGGATTAGTTTTCATCATAGACATGAAATGAAACCTCCCAACAGGATTATTTTAGCCCTTTTACTTGTGTCCTTTTCACAATATTTCTTGCTAATGAAGCTCTTTAATGTATGGCTGTGTTCTGTGACGCTGCTCGCTGAGAAAAACAGTTTTCAGCAATTGCCAGCACAGCTTTTTTGTCTCGTGCAGCACAGACATTGGCTCAGCAAACCTACCCCAGACCACTCTCCATAAGCCAAAACCCATCCAGTTTGCCACAGGGCAATCCCTCTCCAATGGAAGCCAAATGTATTAGTTCAAGCCTCGTATTAACCGAGCCTAGCGTTAATTACCCCCTCGGTTTCACCGCAGATAGCAGGTAGCAACAAAATAAATCAAAAACTTCAAAGAGATTTAATTGTACACGTTGTAACTAGAGCATGGAGCTCAACATCCCAGCGAGCCATGACAAGAAGCCCTCCTGAGTGAGGGGTGTAGACAAGATACAGTTGTTAGTTGACACGCCGAAGGAATGTGCTTGGATTAGAGCAGATGCCTCTTTGATTTATTGGCTGTAGTCGCGAGCCTTTTATCTTAAGTCATGCTGTCGAGCAGCGATTCATTTTCATTTTATTTCTGTCTGCATTCTAAACTCGCCATCCACGCAGACTGGGATATTATCTTTATCATCTTTCATATGTTGGAAATGAGAAACCTATAGAGGGCCCCACAGTTCTTTAGGAATCTTCTGGAGGTTTGCCAAGCAACCCAGACCCAGATGTTTAAGGAAGACACAATGATAATTATTTACACACTACATAGACACATGCTCATTTTCCTCAGACCGTAAACTTAACCAGAAATTTAGAACGCATCTTTTTGGTGACTATTGCTTTCACCTCTGTGAGTCTTCTCAGTGAGTCATGAAAAAACAAGGGTTATAGCAATAAAAGGTTATTGGTGCAGAATAGAGACAGAAATTTCTCCCAGCCGGCTAAATGCTAGTGCTGAAAGGACACTAAGCACAGGTTGTCTCTCAACCGCTCTGACAGGCCGTGCAGCCGAGAATTTCACTGTGTTGAGTAAAAGGATACAGGTAGGGGAGGGAGGGACGAGGGAAGAGGAGGCTGAGGTGAAGCCAGCCAGCCAAATCTGCCTTCAGCTCAGTGTCAAAACAGCCAGTCAGCTGTGTACACCTTCATGTCACCTGCTTGTGTGTGTATATGTGTTTGTGTGTATGGAGTTCTAAAGCCCCCAACAGGCGGGAGCACACAGAGTCATCTCCTCTGGTCAATAGAGCCTAATTCGCCGCAGGTAGCAGCCAGCCTCAAAGGCGATTTCCCTTCAGCTCGACTGTGCTGAAGCCTCTCATCCACACCGTGGGGCCTATGGTTATAGTAGTGGTGGTGTTTGTTGGGCGTGTGTGTATGTGTGTGTGTTTGGGGGGGGGGGGGTGTTGCTATCAGCCAGAACCATTATCCAATGGAGGCAATAGATATGGAGGTGTTGCTGCCTGGGGTCTGGCTGCCTCTTCTCCAATCCTCTGGAAGACAGAAACTGTCTTCTGCTTCTCCAGTTTGGCCCCATTGTTTCTGAATCCTCCTGTCATCGTCCTCTGTGTGTGCCTCTATTTTCCACCATCCCCCGCTCTGTCTTTCTCTCTCTGTTCCCCCTGTCCTGCCTCTGACTCCCTCCTCTCTTTGCCTCTCTGTCGTTCTGTCTCTTCGATGTTTTCACTACCGGTTGTACTAGCGACTGTGCTCAGCTCAAGCAGTGTAACAGCACCTCTTCACATTCCCTGCATGCTCTACAGGCAGCCTAATGGAGGAAATCAAAGTACTCAAATGCGATTAGATTCAGTATGCACGTTGCATTCCAATCAGAGCTCTTTTGATTTGATAGAGCTTATCCTTTTAAATTCAACCAACAAATACTTTTTTTTTTTTCAGAGGGGGTCATGTTTTCTTTTTGTACTTGGAGATGTGGAGCAGATTTATATCAAATAGTTAGTGTTTATCAACATTTCATCTATGAAACTCCCTTATGTTCCACTTTTATGAAATGTAATTACAGTGCAACTCATACTCCTCTGGTGTATCACATGAAAAATGTCTTCATAGTTTTTCCTTAGTGGCTCATGTTAAATGTAAGGAGTGCACTATTTTCTGCTTTCCCGGGACTGAAACATATTGTTTTTGCCCGGGGCATTGCATGAGTTACTGCACACCTGCTTTATCAGGGTATGAGTTGTAGCAAGAAACAACTGTAAAATGAATGTTCAGGCGCCATGGCTACATATACAGGTTCTGTGTTACTCTAGTGAAATTTAATCAGCCATGCCACAAAATCTCCCAGGCAAGAATGATTGCCAGGCATGAGGATGTTACTGTAATTATTGTCTTGTTCACTGCAGACTGAGTGCCTTGGATAAGCCATAGTCAACGGGGATGCAAATACGCTTGTTGCGCAAAGCACTTAGCAGCAATTTAAACAACAGGATACTTGGACGTATAAGCATTACATTGTTGAACATGTTAAGGAACAACATTAGGAATGTTAGTTACAGGGGACACTGTAGAGGGTTAGTGGGACACGAGGGCATCTGCCCACCAGCAGGTCAACGTCTGAACACCTGTCAGAGTATTCCAAGGAAAATACAGTACAGTCTACATTAGGCGCCCAGAGTTGCCACGCTAATTAGCTGAACTCACACTGCAACCGCAGGTCAAATGACCATTTGGTTTGTATTTCTATATTTTAATCCACAGAGCTGCATCATGTTTTCATAAAGACTTATAATATAGTGTCCCTGTGAGAATCAAACTCCATAAATCATAGAGGCGATTATGTTTTCCTCACCAGGCTGCACACCACCAGTGTTCAACCTTAACACTTATGTACTCTCTGTCTCTTCACAGCTCCGCCGCTGTCAGAAGTCACCACGTCCCCTCAGCCTCAGAGAACTACAACCACCACCACAACAACCACAGCGCACTGGGGTGTGGCCAACACTACCACCACAACAGGGCTCAAGGAGGGCAGCAGGGGAGCGCCCAAGCCGCCTCCTGTGATTCCACAGACTACTTCCCCTCCGCCCCTCGAGTCCTTCCCTTTACCCGAGCGCTTCTGCCCTGCCACCGAGAACAGAAGCATAATGTGGCCTCAGACCCAGAGGGGCATGCTCGTGGAGCGACCTTGCCCCAAGGGAACACGAGGTAAACAGGGCTCCCTCTCACTGTGTAGAGAAATCAGCAAAGTCGGTTTGTAACGGCGTCAGATTTTTTAGCTGTGTCATTCCAGGTCGAAACATGATTTAGCAATCTGTAACGGCTGTGTTGCAGAGGAGCAGGCTCAGCTGTTTCTCCTGCAGCCTGCGCCGAGACGTGCATCCCTCATTTGATTGTGTGTGAAATCGTGTTAGCGCTCAGAGTTCATCAGACACAGGGATAATTAGGACGGGGAAAAAAATGTTGCCACTTTGTAGCAAAAACAAGAGCGAGCTGTCGAAAATATTTTCAGCAAATAATTCTGCAGAAACAAAATTGGTGACTTTACATGTTTAGAGTTTATTGTATCCAACAATTTCAGTTTAATTTGTCCTTTGACAGCAGTCTTACCAGACTAGCATAGTACACAAACAAAATATCCTTCAGGGCTGATATTTCTGTGCGCACACACAGGCAGACATTCCCTGGCTTCATATTCGGGGAAATGTACGAATTTGCATGCTTGTAAATTCCTTGTTTGTGTGCAGCTTCCTTATTTTGTCTGTGTCCTTGTCCTTTGTTAGCCTGTAAAGGACTTCCTGGGAAAATGAATTTGATTTGACTTGATTGAACTTGACTATTCTGTTTTTGTTTTCCCTGTTAGGCACAGCCTCTTATTTATGTGTCCTTTCCACTGGGGCCTGGCACCCAAAGGGCCCTGATCTCAGCAACTGTACCTCCCACTGGGTCAACCAAGTAGCCCAAAAGGTTTGTATAAGCTCTGCCTCACTGTTTTTTCATCTTAAGTTGAATGTGTTTTTTAAAAACATGGAGGGTAGACAAAATAATGGAAACATGTCCTTGTTACAAACATGCCTGCAGAGCTGGGTGAGATAAGCCTGAAAAGCTGCATTTGTCAGTTATAAAAGATGTCTGGAAATGAGGACTGTGATATGTGTGTTTTCAGAAAACAACTAAAAAACTATAAAGTGTTAAAATAGCAGATGCATCAGTCAAAAGAAATTCAAAATGATATGTCAAGGAAAATTATGATGGACAAATCAACAAAGATAAGGCATTGCATGAAGCACAAACAGTGATGTGACAGGCATAAATTGGGTATAAGCAGCTCTCTGTGTACCTGTTTTTTTTTTTTTTTTTTTACTTGCCACACAGTAAAAAAAACTGCCACCATGGCAACTTCTCCCGCATGAAGAAAACATCAAACCCCCTTTTCATAACTGGCATTTCAAGGACTCATTCAAGTGTGATTTGAAACAGCGCTGTAAAGAAACCCTCCAAGTCTGTCTTCTTGCATTCTTGTGAACATTATTCACTCTCTCCCCCCGCAGATCCGCAGCGGTGAAAATGCAGCTAACTTGGCCAACGAGTTAGCCAAGCACACCAAAGGCCCCATCTTTGCCGGGGACGTCAGCTCCTCGGTACGCCTGATGGAGCAGCTGGTGGACATCCTGGATGCTCAGCTGCAGGAGCTCAGACCCAGCGAGAAGGATTCTGCAGGGCGGAGCTTCAACAAGGTGATCTAGCAGAAAAAGTCTTGCAACACTTAGTGCACCATATTTAATTTACTGAGACATTTTCTTAACAATCCTATCTTGCTTTATAACTCTTCATCGGCTAGGTTTACATGCACGCTAATATTCGACTGTTATTTCAGATATGACAATATGCTGAATTTGATGCAGGTTATTTGATACAGGTCAGATCAGTGTTTCCCAAATGGTCCAGCCACGGGGTTCAGATTTCTCCTTAGTCATTAGTTCAAGGTCAACACAGTTTATATATTCAGCGTCAAAAGTGCTGTGCCAGAAATTCACTGTACTTAAAAATAAAGTGTGTTTCTTTTCCCAAACTTGACACATTTGCAAATCACCTTCAGTCCATTCAGAATGGACCTGCGATCCAGTTTTGCAGTGCAACCCACCAGTTGGGAACCACTGGGTTAGATATTCCTAATTAGGCCTTTTTCCAAAGTTAGCATTTTCCGATTAAGACGTGGGATATGCTGGTATTATTCTGGTTTTAGTAGCATTCTTTGGACATGTATGAAGCCCAATATGCATCTCAGTTGGGGTTTTGACCGCAGTTTTTGAAACACTGCTCTTGTCTGTTTATAGTTAGGTCTGTGTGTTGTCATGGATACGTTGAAATCAAACCGACTAGCCAACAGTTTGCAAGACTGTGGGGTTGCGATGCATGCCCAAAAGTAAAGCCTACTTTTAAACAACAAGTCCACCACTGGTATAAAACATCCAATTTGATGCAAAGGTGCAAAGTGGCAGCTACAGCTGTTCCACTATTTTCACATGATAAACGACATGTTAGGGCACGTTAATCGGAGTATGCATGGCTGCATGTAAACTGAAGTATTAGTGAAATATTCAAAAAATAAACAGCCTAGTAGGAATATTGTCTCCTTTTTTTTGGAAAAAGGGCCAAAAACTGAATATTTTGTTCATGTAGCCGTTTTCACTGACAAGTTAATAATGTCAGATGCACAGGGGATTACAGTGTCCTCCCAAAAAATGCAGTAACATGAACAGTCTTTGTAATGTTTGTCACATGCATCCTGCCTTTCTTTCTCTTTCTCTTCAAGTCCAGGAATGCTGTGAGACAGACGAGACAAAAACAAAAAGCAGCTGTGTTATGTTAGACTCTGACATGTAGCAGAGATCTGTATTCATGGCAGTGCTCGTTCATTTGTGGCTATAATTTGGCTTCGCCCAGCGTGAAACTTATATGATGTGTCATAATGTGTGTTGGAGAAGAGAATACAGCATGTCATAAATGTGAGCTGAAGCACTTTAACACTTTGACCGGCAGGTAAGCAAGTCAGCTGCACATGAGTCACCAGGCGACGGGGAGTGGCTGGATCAGTCATTCAGTCATTGCTCTGTTTACTGACCACTCAGTCAGGGCCTTTACTCAAGCTCATGAACTTGTGCAAATCATGTGTCTCTATTTTTTATCTGTTCTTTTTCTTTTCTTAATAAAAAAGCTTCAAAAGCGAGAAAGGACATGCAGGGCATACATGAAGGTACTGAAGCAATGCTTCTGCCCACTTTGCTTGCTGCCGTCCTCTCCTCTATTCCTGTGCTACTGTTTAAGTTCAGCAGCATGTCCCCTCTGCACTGTCATGTACTCCCTCCTCCCCGTGCTTCCTGCTTTTTTTGAGTAATTGCCTTACACACAGACACTATCGTACCCAAAGTGCTTCCTAAAGTCAAAGAGAAGTCATCTCCAATTTCCGAGGTGGCTTCTTTACATAGATGTGTCTCTGTGTTTTTTCTCCCTTTATGCGTTGACAGCGGTGGTGTATTTTGTTTTTCATTCTGTTTTTTCCCTATTGTATGATTTCTAAGTGTTTACTCAAGATTGCACGTCTGTGATGCATAACACCACAACTCAAACAAACATATTGCTCTTACATCCCTCTCATTATTCATTTGCTAAAGGATTTCTCTGCTTTGTTACTTTTTTTATTTATTTATTTTTTTTGCTTCTATACCAGAGCTCTTTTCAGTATAAAACCCTCCTGAATATTGCATCAAACACAGTTCACTTGTGTTTTATTCAAATCCTTTTTCTTTTTTCAAGGACCATCACCTGACCTCTCACCGCATGTTAAGTAAAAATTGTGGCGCTTGTTTCACAAGGACATAGGTTTTAGGTCAAAGAAGGCATTTGTTTCATAAATTAAAGGTGCAAATCTTCAGCTCTATCTGGTTAATAGGGTTAGCCGGGTCAAACCATTTTTTCCTTTTCCTTGAATGATATCAGGTTGAATTCATACATCAAAGTATTTTGGTCATATATATCCCTCAACCATTAGGGAGATCAGTGTCCTCCACCTGCCACCAAAGTCACCCCCCTCAATCCAAATCTCTCCTTCGGGAGGGTATTAAAATGGATCGAGCTAATTAGCCAGTCAACGGCCGCGCGCTCGTAAAAAGAGAGGAGGAAAAGGGAAAAAAAATACATATATGTAGTCGATCCACGTCCTCAAATATGTCAAATCATTATTTGTTGTTGTTTTTTTTATTATTGTCACAACATCCAGATTTGAAGTCAGGGGAAGCGACAGCGTTAGAGAGGTTATGTCGCAGTAAATGATAGCAGTTATGCGACTAATGACAGCATGAGACGATCTGGGACGGAGATCGTTGAGTCAGCAGTATCTGACATCTGCCAAGCTTGACGCAACATCACTATAGCTGCCCCCCAACCTTTCCAGCAGCCGTCGCTGGCATTGATTACCTGATTAGACATATTGATTTGATTATTTCCTGAAGAAAACTCAGCGCTGTCTGGATCCCACACCCAATTTATCCGCTGACTGTCCTGAGCTGCTCAGGTGGCAGAAAGTGTGAGGCTGGAAAAATGTTTACATGACAGATACAGTTCGGTTAAACTATTTAACAGTTGATATTTTGTTTTGTTTTCGTGCACATTTTGTGGCCCTTTTTTAGTCATTTATTGAACAGAAAAAGATTTGAACTTGAGTACAAGTTGACTTCAGGTCAGAAGCGAAAGAAAAATAAAGTTTCTTTACGTCAAACGCTGGACTTTGTAATTAGAGAATTTTAATCGCGGACGGCCTTTGGCACTTTGACTTTAATCAGGCCATCTCCAAATATCCTGCTATTGGATAGACCCGATAAGCTCAATACTCTGTGACCCTAAGTGTCTGCCCCGATGCAGCGTCCTTGAAAAAGAAACTGCATCCGCACCATCTCCAGTGATGCTCCTCTTCTTCCCCCCTCTTCGGTTTCTCCTTTATGATCAATACAGTAGCAAAAATTATTTCTATTTCTTTAAGTGTCTGTAATTAATCAGTCTTGTCGTATACACAGCCAAAAAAAATAACCAGTTTTTTCCCCTTCACGTTCATTTTAATCCTCACAGATGTGATGCTTCGGCTCAGCACTTCATCCATCTCAGTGTCTGCATGTCACTGCTTATGCTTGCAAACATATTCACTGTGTTCTGACTTACTCAAGTACCCTTTTTGTTTTTGTTTGTACTTGTTCGTCTGCTCTGACACAGGCCATCGTGGACACGGTAGATAACCTCCTGCGACCGGAGGCCTTGAAGTCCTGGCAAGACATGAACAGCACAGAGCAAACGCACGCAGCCACCATGTTACTAGATACGCTGGAGGAAGGGGCCTTCGTCCTCGCCGACAACCTCATGGAACCTGCCATCGTCAAAGTCCCTGCAGACAATATAAGTAAGTAAAGCAAGAGTTTGTGGTAAGCAAGTGACGGAGAGCTCTTGATTGATGCGAGCTCAGTTAATTTGATTACTTTCAATTCATTGAGAGGGTAACTCTCGTGATAGGAAAACAAGGCCGCCACATAAAAAAGGACTTTGTTTTCATAATAAGCGTTTAAACCTCGGGGGAAAAGAAAAACAACGCATATTAGGTTTAACGAGTCGCTTACTGACAAAGTGATGAATATCAGACAATTAAATAGACTGGATTCTCTGATTGCGCACGCTTAGTTTATAAATGTATGCGTCTAGACCTTGTAACTCTATACATTAATGTGAACATTAGCCTGCTGTGGAGTCAGAAAAAAGTACATTGTTTATCCACAGCCTCCTCCTCCTCCTCTCATTTTCCTCTGCTGTTAGACCATATAAGGAAGGCTGCTTTCCCCCTCTGCAGTGTTGTTTTATTCATATCAGTAAGAGTCTCGCTGGGATGGAATGATCATTTTGTGATTGACGTTTTTATTGTGCGGCTTACTGTCACAGAGATGTAGTATTTGAGTTGTTGATATGTCCTTTGGTCTGTGCTGGGATTGTGTGGAAATGTCAGGAAGAAAGCTTTTGCATCAGTATTCTACACTGTTTCGTTTTTATGCCCTTGTCTCGAAGTCAAACGCTCAGTAATGACCGGTATCACTATCTCTTGTCCTTTCACCTTCCGTCTCTAACCCCTTTCTGCACCGGGCAGTCCTGGATGTGTATGTGCTCAGCACTGACGGCCAGGTCCAGGATTTTAAATTTCCACAATCCAGCAAGGGCGGCATCTCGATCCAGCTGTCGGCCAACACGGTCAAGCTCAACAGTCGGAATGGTAAGCTCTCTGAAACATACCAAAAGAAAAGAAAAGAAAAACTTGCTCAAGATTTTGCTTACTCGAAGAGAAATGAAGTGCTTGTTCTGTGTGTGTGTGTGTGTGTGTGTTTGACTTTTGCTCCCATTCTTGTTTCTGTTAAAAGGTGAAGAGTCTGTATTAGTGTAGAAGCACAACAAAGGACTTTATCTCAAAAACTCCAAGCCCAGTGCTGAAAAATGAGGCCACTTTAAAAGCTTTCTGTCTCTATCTCGCACTCATCTTTCACTCATTCTTGCAGTTCTTTTGTTGAATATTTTAAATGGAATTACACTGGAATAAATTGGACTGTTTAAATATTTTTTAGCCCTCTTTTATGTCACCGCAGCTTTTTCTTTCACACATTGTCTAAATTGTTCTGGAAGCTTGATTTTTCTCTCTCATCCTCTGATGTCTGTCTACGTCTTTCTCTTTCTACAGGAGTTGCCAAGCTGGTTTTTGTGCTCTACAAAAATCTGGGCCAGTTCCTCAGTGCAGAAAACGCCACCATTAAGATGGCCAACGAGGCTTACGGCCGCAACGTGTCGGTGGCCGTCAACTCTGACATCATCGCCGCCTCAATCAACAAAGAGTCCAGCCGTGTATTCATTAACGACCCGGTGATTTTTACCCTGGAGCACATTGATGTGAGTCTCCCTGCTGGAGTGAATGGAGAGGTCATATTAAAAAACACCAGGAGGGAACATCCAGAGTAGACAGAGATCTGCAATTTGAATTGTAAATGTCTGGCTAGGTCAGTCGGCAGTTTATTTAAGTCATTGAACATCAAATTAAAGGAGTCTTTAGAACCTAAGTGAATTCTTAATGAAAACTAATTCTTTAATCAACATTGGGATATAAATGATACCCATTTTCTTTTATAGTGGGGGAAATTAACTCCTAGATTAGCCGTACAATCTAGGATGAAATTACTGGAGCACCAATTATCTTTCGTCTTTTAAAGTTGTCACTAGAGTTCCCAGAGGGCCATGCGTGACTCCATTCTTTATCAGAGAAATTGTGCAATTCCAAAGACATGCCGTCAAACAATTATGCCTCTCTGTTATTAAGGCCTCATATACCCAACTATGCTTCGGTTGATTTGGCAAGCATGTGCCAAATGAGATACAACATATGAATTGCTTCATAAGAGCTGTGAAGTGAAAAATCCTCATCCGTATCAGTGCAGAAAAATACTTTGTATGAGTAGGGGGTAAATGGCCTCTGTGTTCTACATGTACTTCAATTTCAGGCAGTCAATTATTTGGACACTTAACCATATCTCTTGTTATCTGCAGATGGAGCACTACTTCAACTCCAATTGCTCCTTCTGGAATTACTCTGAGAGGAGTATGATGGGCTACTGGTCCACCCAAGGCTGCAAACTCCTGGACTCCAATAAAACACACACCACCTGCTCCTGCAGCCATCTCACCAACTTTGCCATCCTCATGGCACACCGTGAAATCTCAGTATGTCACGTCCACCTCTGACTAATTTTTCTTCCAAACTCACCTGTAGTTTTACGACTTCTTCCTATTTTATAAGCAAACCCAAATCCCCGACTATTCTCGTGTTTAGATTTAAATAGCAATCTTACAAGACTACAGTTATCACAGCGAGGTTCAGAAAGCAGAGACGTGCCTACTGTTGACGCAGTGTGTGTTGCAGTCACTCTGCTGCTTTCTTCATTAGCGGGTTCATTTTGTAAAACACACATTGCATTCTCCACCTCAGCAAACTAACGGCATTGCCTAAGAATTACAAAAGCCTTACGAACCATGTACTCGTATGAAAAGGTCCAACAGGAATCCTGTATACACTTTATTAAAATGTGTAGACTTAAAGGGACAGTTCATCCTAAAATTAAAAATACATATTTTTCCTCTTACCTGTAGCGCTATTCATGAATCTGGATTGTTGTGGTGTGAGTTGCCGAGTGCTGGAGATATCAGCCGTAGAAATGTCTGCTGCCTTCTTTCTAATATCATGGAACTAGATGGCACTCACACTTTCCAGGAATCATGACCCAGTTACTCAAGATAATCCACAGACCTTGTTCTGGGATATTTCATGTAGGGACTATTTTCTTTCTACCAAACTACACCTGCCAACTGCATCACCATGCAGAAGGCAGAGTGCATCTACTCATGGACGAGAAGCTTGTGCCCGTTACAGCGCGAAATATAAACATTAATGACGTCCTGCTCGGGTGTAGTTGGGTAGAAAGAAAATAGTTTCCACATGAAACTTGTTCACAACAAAGTCTGTGGATTATCTTGAGTATCAAATGATGATTTCTGTAAAAAGATATTGAGTTTGTCAAATGTATTTCTGGGCACTTTGAGCACCACAATCAAAGTGCCGTCTAGTTTCATTATATCAGAGAGAAGACGGACGTCTCTACGGCCGGTATCTCCACAACTCGGCAACTCACACCAAAACAATCTACATAAATGAATTGCCCTACAGGTCAGAGGCAAAGGATGTATTTTTGACTCTGCGGTGAACTGTGCCCTCAAAGTATCATTTTTCTTGATAAATTTAATGAAGCACTGTCTACTTGTGACCCTGTGTCCCAGATAATGGCCTCAGTATGAACATTAGCTTTAACCTGTTCAGCCAAACAGAATTCTTTGCTTGTCAGGTTGTTTGATTTGGAGAATTTTTAAAGGTTTGAAAGTATCCAGTACTCCTCAAGAACATAAAATAAAAAAGTTAAGTAAACATAAGTTTGTTTAATCATCTCGTGGCCCCCTCTGATATTTCTTGGGACCCTTTCGGGGGCTCAAGTTAGTCCCAATAGTAGTAGAAAAGCAGTTTTGTGGCTTTGGGATTATTTTAATGTTACATAAATTTGGTAATGGCGATGGCCAATATTACTTTCCCCAGTGTTTCTTAATCACTCATTCAATGTGATATATAAAGGAGGATCACTGCTTTTAATTAGGTCGCATGGTTTGAGACATAAAATTCCTAATTGATCTTTTACTTCTTCCAGGTTAACGACAGAGTGCACGAGCTGCTTCTGACCGTCATCACCCGCGTTGGGATTGTGGTGTCCCTCGTCTGCCTCATCATCAGCATCTTCACCTTCTGCTTCTTCCGGGGCCTGCAGAGCGATCGCAACACCATCCACAAGAACTTGTGCATCAATCTCTTCATCGCAGAGTTAATATTCCTAATTGGTATCGATATGACGGAACCCAGGGTAAGCTGGAACGATTGCACCCTATTGATTTGGTTTTGATTCATTCTCTCTCACTTTATCTCCTTCCAGCCCCCAAAATAAAACAAAAGACCCCTTCAGAGTGAAATGGATGAGACGTTAAGCATTGTTTGTTTCTAACCTTCTCTGCTTGTCCCCGACATGACACGAGTGGGACAGCACCATTAATATAGATTACTAAGGGGCCATGTCTTCCACTTGACAGGTCTTTTTTCCTCTTTCACTTACAGCCACCGTTGCCACGGCTGATCCTGCATCCATACCGTTTTTTTATCTTTCTTTCACCTACATTTTCTCCAGAAGCATAAAGAGCGTTTTTCTGCTTACAGCTGGGAATCAAAGCTTCCGATGCTGAGCTGTGTGATTAAATCTACTAACTCTAACCTTACAATACAAACCGTATTTAAATCTCCACAGTGCTATTGGAAACCTGTGCATAGTCTGAGCCCATGTGGTAAATGAATATTCATTACTTTTTTCATCAATTTCAGTGAATGGGTGAGGAAGCAGCGGTGTCTTTTCAGTGGGTTTTAATAAAAGATAGGCTATATGATATACAATTTTCAATAAAGAAAGTGCTGTGGAGATTCCTCTTGTCATGTTTAAATCATTTCTGTACGACAAGTTAATCTCTTCCTATTTCACAGAAACTGTGACCACATGTTTTTTTCTTCTTGATTCTTTGATTCTTGTTTTCTTTAATTGTCTAAATCATTCTGACTCAGATTGGATGCGCCATCATCGCGGGGATCCTCCACTTCTTCTTCCTGGCTTCCTTCTCCTGGATGTGTCTTGAGGGAGTTCAGCTGTACCTCATGCTGGTGGAGGTCTTTGAGAGCGAATACTCGCGGAAGAAGTACTACTATGTGTCCGGTTACCTCTTTCCTGCCATTGTGGTCGGCGTCTCCGCAGCCATCGACTACAGGAGTTACGGGACCAAGAAAGCGTGAGTGCAGCTTTCTGAGCAAATCCTTGGAAATGCAGAGCAGACACGCTGGATGCTACACTGTGTGGGCTTACCTGCTGTGACTGTATGTGGCAGCTTTTGAAACGAAATCTACTCATCATTTCTGCCAGGGCTTTATGTGCATCCCTGGAGACTACACCAAAACATTTGAGCTCCTTTTGCCAGGGATGGGCAGCTGTTCAATTTTTTATGTCATTTGAAAGTGGCTGACAGACTCAACACTGTGGTTTCAGGGGGGCCGCAGCTACATTAATGCCTTTCTGCTTAAAGACCCTCCTGTGACCTCTTGTTTGTAAATGCTCTCTTAAAGAGAAGAGCACTGTGCCGAAAAAGCCTTTTACGTAGATTAATGGCCGTATCTCAGCTAAGACCCGGCTAAGAGGGGCTACTTGGGGTCTTCCCTCTGTTTTGTGCAACTGTATTAATGTTCAACCTGTGAAAGGAGCGTTTGAAAGTGCTCCAAGTTAAATATTACACACTCAATGTCATCTGGCCAAGTAAGCAAAAATTAATTTCTTTCCATTAATTTTTGGCCGCAGGAACACGAAGACAATTCTTATATTGTGTCAGCAGTGTGCGCTGCCCTGAGCTGAAGTGTGTGTTTCTTTGTCACAGGTGCTGGCTAAGTGTGGACAATCATTTCATATGGAGTTTTATAGGACCTGTCACCTTTATCATCATGGTAAGCTGTTTTATTTTTCTTTGAATACCGCGACTGACAGAGTGAGGAGGAAGGGACTGAGAGGGTGAGATGAAAAGAGATGAAGGGGAGAGATAAAGGAAGCGAGATGGTTGAACTGAAGGAAAAAGTCAGCAGGATTTTTTGCTCCTTGGTGATGACAGGTTAATTTTGTGCCAAAGACAGATTTCGAGGCATCCGACAATTCTCTCCGCCTCTTACCGCCCGACAAGGATCGGGATTTGTTAGTGTACTTTGACCACGCTTTTTACGCAATTCCCATGAAGTCTCGCATTACGGACGTCACCTAACGGCCTTCAAGTTACACTTTATATAGTAAAGGAACAAAAAAAGATAAAAATATACAGCACATACTTTAAGACGGCACTGTTCGGTTTTATAGTTTCTTTTTTTTCCTCCTCTGCATCAGCCTCTTTGTGTGTTTGTCTGCCTACAGTAAATAGCACATGACAGTGTTGGGGAGAAGAAGAAAAAGCAAAGGCACCTCTCTGTTTGGTCAAGGACCGTCAGGGGTGAAGGACACATAGCATATCATAATGACATATGTCCCATTGAGCCATGCAATTATTTACTGGTCATGACATTATTATCTCCCGCTCCATCAGAGAGGCTCAGAAGAATGAGACCTCAGGGAGTCTTCCCTCCTTGCACAAAAAAAAAAAAGAAATAGCAGGTGGTATTCCTCAGATATATCCTCTCAGCCCACCGCACCATGTATTGCTTTGCCCTCATGCACACCAAGGGATGAGGAAGCTTGCTGTGCAGGGAGGACGGGCGGTATTTGTTCAGCACTGTGTTCATTATCCAGCATAATGGTTGGTACTGTATCTACAGATACAGTGACCTCTGTTGAACATCAAACTGACACTGAAAATATACTGGAGAGAGGGGGTACCCATGTCAAATTCCAGCAAGTCTCCGCACACCAATGGCAGACCGCTGGCAGCTTTCACTGTAAACATATATAGTGTAGCTCTTTGTCCGTGTGAATACAGAAAAGATAAAAGGCGAATCTGCTCACTGGACTGCATTTCACAGTTTCCTTAAAAAGAGACGTTGCCACTCCGTGTAGCATTTAAAAACACTGGAGGAAGTGCACAGACATGGCGAAGGTCTGTGCTGGATTGAAACGCCTTTGAGTAAATGGTGAAATTCCTCTTTTGTTTTTTCCTCTCAGCGCCCGCTGTGAATGTGTGAGCTTATAATTGAGGGAAAGCTAACATTGTATTAAAACAAACATACATTTCTCCCTGTCTCAGCAAATGCTCTGTCAGCCACACAGGAATATGTTTCCTTTCCCCAAATTGGGCCCTCATTGTTTTCCAATCGCGTGTTGCTTCCATAATGATTTGCATGAAAAATGCATCTGCAGTGGAAATGATGATCAGGATCCCGGTGGTGATGACCGGAGAGATAGAATCATGACCCTGTGAGGAGCTAATGTATTGTAGCAGAGCGAATGTGTGACAGGAATGAGGTTTTTGCAGCACTGGCTCAGGCATCGCGCACCGCTCCTCTGATTCGGTGCAACAATTGACTCAAAAAGACAAAGTACTGTGGAAAGGGGCATCTCAGGGGAGCATGCAGGAGCAAGGTTTGTCTACACCATCCGTGACCCTGGTTTCTCTACAAATTGGCTTTGTCCTTGTCAATGAGGGAGAGGGAGAGGAGGAGAAAAGGCACACGAGCATGAGAAAAGGAGAGAAAACAGAACTGCTCTGGCTCATGTCTTGGATTCCCACCCGCCACTAAAGCCATGTTCGTGCCAAATAACATTGGTTTTGACCTAGGGTGGTCATGCTTTCTTTTTTCTCATCCTTTTATTTCTTCTCCCCTTTTTCTTGCTCTTCCTGTTTTGTTTTTTTTATTTTTGCTCTTGGCTGCAACAGGCCCTAAATACTGACTGAAAACAAAAGCTGGTGGAAGGCATTTAGATCCTTGTTCTTTGGCAGAGGTTGCCCTGTCTCTGGGCACAGGGGGTATTAGCTCCATGAAAGGGGAACATGGAAGTAATGAGTGGTGGGGGGAGCCATTAGTATGCTTGAGATAGCTTCAGCACAAGGCCTCTTGGATCATGACACGTCGGGAGCAGTTCTTATCATCTGGACAGCTCCATCTGCACCTTTAATATTTTATCCCGAGCAGTTCATTTGGAGTTCAGTGTGTACACACACAGTCCACTTTGGTAAAAGAAAAAAAAAAAAAAAGCTTTCTCCTCAGTCCCAGTGTGGCGAGGTGCTTCTGCATGGCTTGCAGTGATGATTCAGAGACAGAGTGAAGGATAGAAGCAAGGCAGCTTCGCTCTAGCAACGGGGATCCCCCAGGAAGGGCTGTGAGAGCATGTCAGTGGGGGTGGGAACATGTGCCGTGCTGCTAGGTTACTTTAAAGTACTGTGTCCCTCTCCTCTGTCTCATTGGATCCATGTCACCACTCCAGGCTGTGTGAAAGGGTTTTTCAAAAGTCCTCGCCCTCCTGTCCCTCCTCCCCTCCCCCCACTGTCTGACTCATGCAGGCGGCTGATAGAAATAATGGCTGATAGCTGCGAAACAAAACATAGTTTCAGTGCCGTCTGTGATATAAAAGAAGGTTCACGATTCAGGATCTTTTTCTCTCTCTCTCTCTCTCTCTCTCTCTCTCCATCCATCCCTCTCCTTTTTACTGCCTGGGTTATTGTGAGCGGCTCCGTGAGTTGATTGCATGTGGAGGGGTGATGTATTGATCACAGGCAGTCTTTTGATAGCAGCGTGCACCAGAACACGGACAATTTCTGTTCAAGAGTGAATGGCCATGGTCTGAGTCCAGCTCGCAAAGGTCATTCATTTGTTTCATGCCCTCATACTGGCAATGCATCTCCATTTTTCTCCTGCCAATGTTTTGCCGTTCTAAAGATAAGATAACACTGAAATGCACTGCTTGTATAAGGCTCACCTGGAAAAAAAATAAGCCTTTGTAACTGCAGATGTGTTCATTTGTATGTTGGTTTTTTGTGCCACTCACATGCCACCGATACAGCAGCTGCTATATTTTTGGGGGTTTCTGATCCTTTGATATGCACTATTGGTGGTACAAATTTCAATTTCTATATTCCTTGACATTATTTATACATGCCTGGCTTGCAGTACAAAACACAGTCTGGTTCCTGTGCTGCGAGAGCATGTACATGCTGTGTCAGGGACTAGTTTGCCCCAGAATAAATGTTTTTGAAGTAAATTATTTGGAGCGGCTCCTCGCTGGCCCATCCAGCCTTTGTGTCTCTAAATCACGGTATTGATTTTTAAGGTACCGAATAAATGCGCTCAGAAACACAGCACATAGTATCCTTGTCTCAACCTGATATGTGCCACTGGCTCCCTTAAGATTTAATACATTAAAACAAGCAAGCAAACACCATCTCCCCTCTCCCCTTCTCCCTCACCTCTTTCTTTCTCTCTCTTTTCATCTGTCCACACACAAGAATCGAACAAAATATACCATGTTCCCTCAAGCCTTTTGTAGCTGCTTACACCTTATAATATTTCACTATGTGCATAAAATGATATGCAGTTGTTTTGTACAACAAGAGGGTCTCTTATTTCTCCTGCTACTTTTCACTCCCTTCTGACTTTACCAGACTGCTGCTGTGTGCCTGTTTCTTCCTTTTCTTTTTTTCTCCTGCACTGTGATGGATTTTAATGCATTTCCATGCTCTTATTGATATAGAATGACACTAAATTTGGCGCCAGCCGGCCCGTCTGAGCCCGGCTGGAACGATAGATGTTTATTGGATTAGTCTGTGGACATGCAGAGATTTGAAGGCTCTCCTCTTTTAATACTTATAGACAAATTAACAGTTTTTTTTCCCTCTGTCTGCTTTATCTTGCGTCATACATCTTCATGTATTAACACTGCCATTACTCTCTTTTGACAGCTCAATCTCATCTTCCTGGTCATCACAATGTACAAAATGGTGAAGCACTCCACCACCCTGAAACCAGACTCTAGCCGACTGGAGAATATAAAGTAAGTAAAGGGTCATACGCTGAACCCCCGCATTCTCCTGCTTATCAGCAATTTAACCATGGTGCTATTCTGCCACTACCCCCAGGAAAACTAAGGCTCTTTTACTCTTAAGGTAATGATTTTTTTGTTTTGCTTTTTTGGCTTAATAATGATGTTTCATGGGAACATGCATTACCTCCCCCACCTCTAAGCCAAAGTTCAGCACTGGACTAGCGAGTGACATTAGAATACATTCCTTTTTGTTTTCCAGTCTGAAATCATCCACATCTGATGGAGCTTTTACTAGAGGATGTTTTGAGTCACAGATTTCAAATGTTACACACTTTTTTTTAATGAGACTTTTGGCACGACTCAGCTGTCATGATGACTACACAGACTTTGTGAGTCGTCTCTTTCGTCCTTTGTTGTTTTGCTCCAAGCCACTAGCCACAGAATTGTACTGGCATGATACACACACACACACACACACATCACTCCACGGCTGCAGCTTAACTATGCGCTGATAGCTCCGCGAGGGTGGGGTACAGTGGAACAGCTACCATGTGTGTGTTTGCCGCTGGAACATGTCAAACTTTTTTTTTTTTATAGATCCCAGCATCTAATCCCAGAAAAGAGAAAACATTCCTTCCCCTACACAACCGCCACCACCACCCGACCACCACCCCACCCCTCCATCCCCTTCAAGTTTATGCTTTGTGTGTCGCCTCGACATTTATGATGTGTTTTGCTTTGGGAGGCAAAATAATGTTTGTATCTGAAGCACTAATTGTTTTGTTTAGGTTTTTTTGCACGTCTGTGAAAAACAATATTTATTGCTGTTTACTGCAGGCTGAATTTCGGGCCCTCTTCCACTCGGGGTGATATGGTTTTGTCTCAGCCCCGTGTCAGTTTGCACCATTATGTTACGTATATCAACCTCCACCACTGTGAGCAGGAGCAGCGGTGTTGCTATTTTCATCCAGTGTTTGTTATTTTTCATTTTTCCTTAATGAATGTGTGCAACATTACAGCACTGTGGTGAAACTGCAATCACGGGGAGCAGTCGGAAAAGACGCTTATTTAGACTTTTCCGTTTATTTAAGAAAGACTACTCCCCCATCAAGGAGACCACAACAGAACAAACCTACTGAACATGGCTGCACTCAACATTGTGCACATTTGTACTTGGATGTTAGAAACAATTTCTCTTAAGCTTGATTATACCGCAGAAATATATTGTGTATTAATAGCTGTTTCCTTGTGGTCCGTTTCTTTTTATGTGCCAAAGTTTGCTCTGCAAGTCAGTTTAGCAGCAGTGTCATTGCATGTTGCATGTGAAGGCAAAGTTAACGCACACCCTGTCCTCTCTCTTCTCCCATCACTCTCCTCCTCTCTCTGTCCTGCGATCCGCACCAGTAATTATCGCGTTTGTGACGGCTACTATAATACAGATTTGCCTGGGTAAGCTTTTCCTATATACCTCAGATAATTTTCACCCACACAACACCACCCACGCATACAGTAGCATAAATGCAAATCCAACCACAGACGATGTGCTCTGACCAAATGCTGTACACAGACTTTCATAATTGAATCATCAACAGTAAAACATACAACTCTCAGTTCTTGTTAGACCCTTAATTTCATTGCCTCTCGTGAATTCCCTTGGATCAAAGTTGACGATATCATACTCAAATGCCGACTAACCCACGCTGTTATGCGCTCTGATCTAATTGTGTTTCTCTCTTCCTGCTTATCATGCTCTCTAGCTATGAAGATAATAAACGGTTTATCAAGTAAGGACATGTTGCCCAGAAGTCTCCTCCTCAGCTTGTAGTTTATCCTCTCTCCTCGTTTATTCTTGCTTTCTTTTCCTGCCTTTCGCCGCTCCATCCTCTCCCAAACTGCAGCCTCAAAGCTACTCATCCACTGTCCTTGTGACTGTTCACTTCCACCGTGTCCATCATCTTGAAATCCAGTGTTGTTGTTGTTGTGTGTTTGAGCGCTGAACTGTGACCGCTGCTGGTGTCTGAAGGCTCCACAGGACCTTCACACACAAGGCGGGGAATCTCCTTTTTTCCTTGAACTCTTTCCACATCTGCCTAGTTCTCCAGCTCTGATAACACACTCACTAGATAAATATTTAGTGTATGATAATATCAAACGCTTTCTTACCTTATTTTTAAACACACTGTGCTTACTGATTCTGCTCCTCTGTATGTTCTAACACATCAGAAGTTATTTACTGTAAACCAGATCAAGGTTTTGCTTCCTTCTTGTCTCTTTGACGACAGGAACTGCATTGGAGTTTGGGCTGAGAATGTGTGTGGATGGAGGGGTGGGGACAGTGGGGAAAGGCATAGGTGTCGTTTGTCATCTTATCGTTTTCCTCTCACCTGGTTTACAGCTTTTTTCCTAGTTTTCCATAGTTATGGTGATTGCAAACCCCACTCATCATCCTCTCGGATCACTACACGCCTCTCATACTGGTTTCCTCCTCTGCTTGTGTTTGTGTTTTTGCCGCCCTTCAGATCCTGGGTCATGGGTGCCTTTGCTTTGCTGTGTCTGCTGGGTCTCACGTGGTCCTTCGGCCTCTTCTTCATCAACGAGGCCTCGATTGTCATGGCATACCTCTTCACCATATTCAACACCTTCCAAGGAATGTTTATCTTCATCTTCCACTGCCTTCTCCAGAAAAAAGTAAGTTTCTCGTCACGTGCACAAAGACGCTGATATTTCTCTCAAGGTGAAACCTTCCTGAATATGAACAGACCTTTGCACCAGAATGCAGAATTGGCAGAGCACCACGTGCTGATATAAAGAACAAACACGGCTTGCTTCAAGATCTCGGCTAAGTCATATGCAAAGTCAACAATGTACTGTAGGTAAACACTCGGCTGTTTGCTCACGCAGGTCCGCAAAGAGTACAGCAAGTGCTTCCGCCACACGTACTGCTGCGGCGGGCTGCCAACTGAGAGCTCACACGGTTCTGCAAAGACTTCCACCACACGGACCAGCGCACGCTACTCCTCTGGTACACAGGTAGACCAGCAGCTTCATACAGTCAAAGACTCAACAAAGAAGGACACAGTGTCTCCTGCACACACACACTCCCCCCCATACTGCTCATTTACATCGTTGTGAACCCCAAAGTTTAAACAATTGCTCATGAAAATGTACCTGTCATCGTGAGCATGACCAAAAAAAATATGCACATCATGCATTTTAGCTTCAGAGCTGTAGATCAAGAGACACAAACATTATGCCACATTTTACAAGCAGCATCTGCTGTACTGCATGAGTACCTCTCTTCTGTTCTGCCCCCTTTAGCACTTGCTTTTATCTTTTTTCTCACTAACGTCATGTGCATGGGAAATAGTAGTGCACTGTTTAAAGAGCATTGCAAGCACATTTTACTGTGGGGAAAGCCAAAATTGCAACAGCAAAAAAAAACCATTTGCTTTATCCCTTTCTTATTAAAGGCTAATGGTCCTTATTAGACAGTACCTCCAGATGTACCGTGCACCATAGAGAAACATCCCTATTATGCTTTAACCTCCAGCCTTGTTCACGGCACTTGTGACTGGAGCTGAAGTCGTTCAAAAGTTGACTTGCATTAATTAGCCTTCAAAGACACATGCAGGGGAAGTGAGCATTAGTGCTGCCCTTGCCTCACTGCATACTACTATGCATGTGAGTCATGGTAGAGTCACTAGTATGTACATAGACGATAAATGTAAGTTGATCTGAAAGGTGAGCGGGCTTGTTTAGAGTCCTAATGACTGTCCCTTGTTGACCTGACAGAGTCGTATCAGGAGAATGTGGAATGACACCGTAAGAAAGCAATCTGAGTCCTCCTTTATCTCAGGTGACATCAACAGCACCTCCACCCTTAACCAAGGTCAGTTCACACCTCATTTCTCTCCGCATGCACACCTATGCACACATTTCATCATCCAGCTAAAAATACCTCCTTCAAGTACCAATGATCTCACGCTGCCGTGGAGGATCCTAATCTTAATAAATGCCTTCAGCTTGAAAAGACAGAGCAGTTTGGCAAAAAAATAAAAAAGATGTAGTCCTTTAGTCTAGCCTGTTCTGCCAACGAAGGATTACAAAAATCCGTCCTCAAATACTCTGTGCGCTGTCATTCTGGCCGCTTACGTCAGTCTCAAATTGGGGCACGGCTAGAGGAGCGTTTTTTCATTTAAGTGCTGGCTGTCCAAAGTTCATACCCAGGCTCAGGGGGAAACATAGACAAAACTAAAAACAGGAAGGAGAAAAAAAAAGAAGTTTTATTTCAGGAAAATCTTAACACGCAGAGAGAGGCCATTTGTTGCCTGGCATGTAAGGTGACCTCTGTTACTTTACAGGGGGATTTATGAGGAAGGGAGAAAAAAAAAAACTGTCATTTATTATTTAGCTTGAGCACAAATATGATGATGAGAAGATGATGTTCAACTCTGGCTGACCTGGAGTGCTTAGTGTGTTGTTAGGCTTTCTGCTGCCTCTGAAATGGCTTTCCAAGCATGCAAGGGAAAAGAGGGTTTTACACCGAGGCGGTTTAACTTCACTCCCTCCTCTACCCTCCTCTGACTCCTGTCGCTGCCGCTCTTTTTCCTTCCCTTCCTCTTTTTTTGCTATCACTTCCAACAAGGTAAAACATTACACCCAGGGCTGTGAAGCACATTTCGACTCGCCGATACATCTGTAACAATATAGAAGTAGGACTTTTTTTTCTCCTACAGTACAGTTTCCTGGAGATGTTAATGTAAAGGTTGGATATTGATCACTCCGGGGTGCAGTAGCCTAGTTACCCTGGAGAGTCAGTGCACTAAAGGAGGGCTCTATCTCCTGGAAGCACTTCCCTGTCATTAAAAACATCCCTGGAGACTTCCCAACATGACAGATGGCATTTAACACAGGTGATAAATGGCAGTGGAAATACCTCAGATCCTTAAAACACACGGCGAGCTGGGGAGGAAAAACTGAAAGTAACGTGAGGTTTGGAAGGAAATGGCCAAATTTGAGTCTAAATAAAGATTTTGATACAAGAACTTGGAAGGATTCTGCTCTGTGTCTTTGGGGAGATTTTTTATTTGGACCTGGTTCAAACAGGAAAACCTTTGCCCAAGGTTTGAGCTATTTTTGAAAAACGATATTTTATTATCTCAAAATAATAAGGAAATACGACTTATAAAAACGCAGCATTGAGCACAACGGGTTGACAATTGCTTTATAAACGCATGGGTTACAAATGACCCACGACACACATCAGAAATTAACTTGAAAGTTTAAAAATCGTGTTCAATGTGAGGAAGGCTGCAAAAGTTGAATCTTTCTTGGCACACGCAGAAGTACTTCTCCCTGGTTGCTCCTCAAACTTTAATCTGCATTCTCAACTTCAAAATAAACACCCTAGTTTCAGATTCTGGCAGACACCCTGGGTGACACCACACGCCTCGAAAAGACAAACTTGCTGAAAATTTCCTTCATTTCTTTTCTGCCATGAAACTTTCAATCACTTGTCGGCTGACTGCGCCAAACTTAACTCCTCTTCTGTCTCGCCACTCCAGGAATGACCGGGAATTATCTACTAACAAATCCTCTTCTTCGACCACAAGGCACTAACAACCCTTATAACACCTTACTGGCCGAGACAGTCGTATGTAACACCCCCACGGCTCCAGTGTTTAACTCGCCAGGTGTGCTTACTTAATACTTTCACCTGCATTCAGGCTCTTCTTCTCTTCTTTGCCTCCTCTCTGTCTCTCCCTCTTTGTCTTTTTTAGTTGAGTATACAGCAAGCCAAATGAAAAGCAGGATGTTCTGCAGTATCGCCTTTCTGTCTGAATCATTGTCTCCCAAGTACTCGATACAGTGCGTGCTGTGTGCGCACATGTTTTCATGCGCGGGGAGATTTCTGTGGCTCGTCTCGACCCACCCTCCGCGCTCTCATGTTTCTCTTATCCAAACTCTGAATGGGACATAATGATTAAGATGGGAAGGAGATACTGCGTGTTCTGCCTTGAGATAATGTAAACAGTGGTGTAGACGTGAAGCTGTAGTATAAACCGCATGGTTATTAAGATTTATGCTCCTGAATTTGTCAGGTGATTTGTTATTTTTTGTGTGTTTTAGAGGGAGCTTTCCCCTTAAAACGTGTTAAAGTGCAAGCAAATTCTGTGCTGCTTAACGCAGATCGACTTAATGCAGCTTTTGCATTAAGTTATCTGTGTATAGATGTATTTGGTTACAGCTGATACGCATAAAAACTCTATAAAAATCACTATATCTCAACTGCACATGGCATTTAAGCATATCACTGTAAAGATTGTGCTGCAATTATGTGTGCTATTCTATTTTGAAACTGAAATGGCATCTTCTGTCATGTTTTGTGCTTCTCCCCTGTGCTTCCCTCTAGTGACCTACAGAGAGACAAGTATGGGAGTAAAACTTAACTTTGCCTATCAAATGTAAATTTTTTTCAGCATGCTTATTATAAACAACCAAAACCCTGGCACAATCACTTGGTTTACTTTTAGGCCATTAACACACACTCAGTGAGCAAGTGGTTCACAAAATTATCCACCCCAAATTCAACCCTAATCTGAAAAAGACAAATACAAGATTTATCCAGTCATTGGAAATAATCTTCCAGATCTGACAGCTTTATCGCACACGCCCATGACTCTGCTTCTCTCTCTTCTGCTTAATTTGTGATTTTAACCGACCAAAAATGTGTTGCTTTTTTTTCTGGCAGAAAGGAGCATTGTTAAGAAAGGTTTCGTTTTCTTTAGTTCTTTTCTTTTCTCCCAAAATGTCTGTCCTCCTGTGGCATTCGGCAGTCTCAGTGTCCAGAAGTATTCCCCTCACACCTCTCCAGACAACACCTGTCTGGACACTAAATTGCCTCCTAGCAGGCACAAACACATGGATGTCATGGCAGCAGCTGTTTAATTTTCCCCTTATATTATTTTTTTTCACACAACTTCTCTTGTCATTTCCCCCTAATTCCCAACAGGCTCTGTTAAAACCTTTAACATGCCTCCTACATCGACGATCACTCCCCTTTATTTCGGACAAACACAAACGTTGCTGTGAAACATCTCATTAGTCTCCAGCGTAATTTATTACATTTGTTGTTCTACGAGGAGGCATGTTAGCCACAGCAGAGCACATTTTTCCTTTATCTCCTCTCTCAATCATGGCATAGCCAATATTTATCCTTTTTTCTGCTGCTTTCCATGACCTCCATGCTTTGAGAAATTCCTAACATGACTGCGTCTGACCTCTGCAGCGGCTGTGTTATTCTTGAGCTGTTCTGCTAGTGACCAGGGTCTCACTGGGAACTGTCACTGTGACGGATGCCAAGTGCTGGGCTGCGGGCAAGCTCTGACCTTTGCCAGCTTTGGGTACACAAGCTGCCAACTAATGGACAGAAAGTGTACCAACACAAGCACAAAAAAAGAAGAAAAAAAAAAAGCATCTACAAAAAGTAGCTGTTGGCTAATTCCTAAAAGTAAAAAGCTATTTAATGCTTGTTTGTTTTCTTTGCTGAACCCTTGCTCTTGCTAAGTTGCAGTTAAGACTTTTACTTTACGTTTTGTTGTTCTTTTGAGTGATTCTTCTTCTTCATGTTACAATAAATCATTTTACTTTCTTTTGTACATCAGCTGCTCTTAGACCAGATAGCCTGAGCAGACAGACATGATGTGAGTTGTCCAAAGTGAGTCTTTTCACCTGCTGTGTGTGGTGATGGTGGAGTGCTGCTTGTGGGCTCCCCTTGTAGTGAGAACAAAGATGGCTGTCCCATGTTGATACATGACTACTTCCCCTTCTCTGTCCATGTCATCTTTTCCCATCTCTGTCCTTTTCTTTCCCTCGGCACATCCAACCTATTAGTTGCTAGAAAACCTCTAAGTGTTGTAGCTTGCCCGTTTGTGGCTTCATACTTGTGGACATCTACTTTTGCCCGGTGTGTTGTGATGGTGATTACTGTTGCAGTTTGTTTCTTAATGTTGTTTGGGATCTTTTTCATTGCTTTGTCACGTTAGTGGCAGACTAAAACGCACAGCGCTCTGCTTATTATAAAGCCATTCTTTAAAAGTCAAATATGTGAGAAAGTAAAATGATTTCTCATCGCAGATAATGCATGCGTACATATATATATATATATATTGTATGTTAAGGATTGTGCCTAACTAACGGATTTACGGCATGGCTTAATTTGACTTGAGTTCTCTATGTGAAACTGCATCCTAAACAGCATTAAAGTTCTGTTCCTTCATTTAAAGGTCACTGGTGTTGACTAATGTAAACTCCCCTCACATGTCCTTCTCTTTGCAGGGCACTCACTGAACAATGTGGTGAGGGATACAAGTGCAATGGATACTCTACCGCTAAATGGTAACTTTAACAATAGCTACTCGCTCCGCAATGGGGACTTTGGCGACAGTGTGCAGGTAGTAGACTGCGGCCTCAGTCTGGACGATGCTGCCTTCGAGAAAATGATCATCTCCGAGCTAGTACACAACAACCTGCGTGCCTGTAACAAAAGCCACCATCAGCAACAGCAGCAGCACCACAGTTTACATCACCCGCCCCACCACCAGCCGCCCCCGCAGTACCACCATCACCACCACACGGAGCGGGCTCCGCCCAAGGTGACGGTGGTAGGCGGCAGCAGCAGCGAAGATGACGCTATCGTAGCCGACTCTTCGTCTTTGGTGCACGTGGGCGACACGGTGGGCCTTGAGCTGCACCATCAGCAGGAGCTGGAGGCGCCGCTCATCCCCCAGCGGACTCACTCGCTTCTGTACGCGCCCCAGAAGAAGGTGAGGACCGATGGGGGAGTTGAGACCTTTGTCAGCCAGCTGACACCCACCAACCCTGACGATAGTCTGCAGTCCCCAAACAGAGACTCCTTGTACACTAGTATGCCTAATCTGAGGGACTCTCCGTTACCCGAGAGCAGCCCTGACGTGGTGGAGGACCTGTCCCCCTGCAAGGGGAGCGAGAATGAGGACGTTTACTACAAGAGCATGCCTAACTTAGGGGCTGGCCACCAGCTCCAAGCCTATTACCAGATAGGCCGAGGGGGCAGTGATGGTTACATTATTCCTATCACTAAAGATGGCTGCATCCCCGAGGGCGACGTACGGGAAGGACAGATGCAGTTAGTGACAAGCCTTTAAATGTATTTAAATCATCCCCAAGCCTCCTCCTGCCCCTTTGCAGCTCTGACCTCTTGGAGGACACACTAGTGAAGGGAAAGGGAGTGTTTGTTTTATTTTTGAAGAGAGCCTAGAAGCCCCGTCATACACACTAGCCATTTACAAACCCTCCTCCGCCAGCTGCATTGCCATCTCCTCCCCGCCCAAACATGCCACTCTTCCTTCCTTCCCTGCAGACCAACAGACTTGGTGCACCGCGATGGCAGTGCGGAGTTTTAATGAGACTGTACATAAAATGCAGAGTCAGATTTCAATTTTAAGAGACAAGCCAACCATGTATTTAAATGTGCTGCTGCTGTTGAATAATTGAGAAAAATTTAAGGTACGAAAATTTAAAAAAAAGACCAAAAAAAAAAAAAAAAAAAAAAGAAACATTACTGGCTACATCATATCAGCAATTTCCTGGTTGAAAGGTTGTACATACACTCCCCAACATCCTCGTTGAAGCCTGTTTTTTTATTGTAAACAAAACAAACACCCCTGGACCAGGACGTGGACTCTGTTTGTACAATGTTCCTGATCAGACTGTTAGAAAAGGAATATAAGGTCCTGGCTGCCCAGAGTCGCTCTCTGTCACCATGAAGTTTGGATTGTATAACCACTAGCAATCAAGCCCCTGGCCTTATATTTTCTCAACTGTACATTGAACTGTTGTCAAGGAAAATGGCTAAAATATATATTTTGTTGTATTGCTAGTGTAAAATAAAAAATCATGGGAAACCGTAAATATGAAGAAACCTTTTAATTGCAAAATTTAACATTTGAGAGACTATTGTGTAGAAGTTGCACATATGTTATACGGTGTGTTTATGGTTCCAACACTTCATTCATGGTAGTATGTTTGAACGTAAAGGCTTATGAAAAGAAAGGAGGATTCAACAAATTACAAAGATGCATTATCACTTTTTTTCACTTGTGAACAGTGTTTTTTGCTTAATGAGTTCCATTGATATCGCCCATTGAGATATGTTTATTTGATTTTGCCAAAGTGGCATTAATTACTTCAGTAGGATGGGAATGCAAAAACCCAGTTAAAGTGATTTATGCATTGCACTTTTTTTTTTTTTGTGTAACTCTGAATGAAATAGATCTTTTTAAACAGTCGTGGCAAAGCGACGGGCGAGCGCAACTGAAATGAAATTTTGACAATAAAGTTTCTATCATAAATGTAGTTCTTCCGCCTGGGTTTGGACATTTTATTTATTAAAATCTTTCCAAAAGATACATGGGAAATGTGTGAATATTTTCCAGCACTGGTATACATGCTGTACTGTAGCTCATGTTTTTTATGTAAACATGTTACCAAGGGGCTCATCACTTAAGACTGATGTAAAGTTCAACACTTGTATAACAAATAAAATAAATGTGAGATTTTTTGTCAAATGCCAGTTGCTTTTTAATGCTTTGTGTTTTTGGTACTATTTGAGAAAACAGGTTTTAATTATTTTGCTATGGACAAAATACACTTTTGACTCAGGTTATAAGTAAGTCCCGAGCACCTTGAAGAGAAAAATTGGTGAATTTGTGTTCTGGGGGATTTATTTGCTTTTTTTGTTCTGCTTTTTCTTCAATCACTGCAGAGTAGAGAAAGCTCATTTCACCGTATGTGTTAGAGAAGCCAAATCTTTCCATGTGATTCAAAGATGAGAAACTCAGGTAGGAAAATTGCATTGTAAATGTTCCTCTGTGTGGTTGTAACACTAATAAAGGTTCAAAAAATGACACTGGTTCGCAGCATTGTCCACGTAGTATATTATTGAATGAGCACTAGTCCTGGCACCATTAAAAAGTCCGACTGCAGAGGCCTTGTAAGATGTTGGCTTTAATGCCGTTTGGGAGTGGAAACGTGTCCATGGACCTAACAAGGGGTCAATGTTACACTTGGCTGCGGTTGTAGAAATATATTACACATAATATGTCCGAATATGACACGTATTTGCTCTAATTAATGTCTGCTGCTGCTGAAGCCCACAGTCAGTTCCTGTACGCTTTATGCCTCAGGTAATGCTAATTTACGAAGCATTTTAATATAACACCAGTTGAGGCAGAGTGACAGCTCTCAGCAGGGTAGCTGGAAATTGCACTGTTTACCATTTGGCATTGAAGGAAATGACTCAGAACTTAGCAAAAATGCACTTTATGTCAGAGCCGGTGCACATAATGCTGTGTGGGCTGCGTGTTGTTTTGACTTTTTCCACAATTATGTGACATTTTGTGCAATTATCTGAGGCTACAAATTGTCAGAGAAGAATTATGTTCTTTTTTTGTGATCTCTTGTGCAGACCCCTTGAATGTCAGTTAGGAATCAAGTGTTGAGGTGATTGTTGACTGTTGAAATGGCAGACATAATGACGTGCATAATAATGAGGGGGGAGGAAAAAAAAATCATATTGATTTCCATCCCGCATTGTCAGACGTGCAGCACCATTTTATCTGTGTGTGAGAGCCCAAAAGTTTGGATATACAGTGTTTTTCTTTCCAAAAGAATCCTATTTAAATAACATCGGACATTCAAAATTAGTCAGACAGTAACAAAGTGTACTGCAAATTGGAACAGCAGTAATTATAAAGAGCCAATTAATGCTAACAAATAACCTGACAGGGCTCATCCTGCGCTTCCAGAGGAAAATACTTTGTTAAACTTCAAAATTCTCACCACAGTGCACACTAAAAGAAATGTGTCATTGTCAAAAGTTATTCTAACCTTAGCGTTTGTCTTTGTTCATTGTTTTTGAGAGCACAAATCACAGAAGTCACTTCTCACCAGCGTTTTCTGTTTACGTAAAACAGAAAAACTCTTCAGTGCCAGATTCTGTCTAGACTGTTAAATAATATAAAGTCCACATAAACAGCAGAATGTAATATCTCCACACTACAAATAGTCCTCAAATATAGACAAACAAATAGTTGCCAACCCTTTCCTCACCCCTCTCTCTAACTGCAGTTTGTTTATCCTAACACCGTGACCTTAAATGTGGAGAAACTGGGCTGGTAAGCAGGTTTATTTTCATTATTAAGAGCAGAGAAATTTGAGCTCGGATTGGCTATTTGTCTGCGACAGCCAGGGAATGTGGACTCGGCACCCTCTAGCTTTGCGTGTGGCCTTCTCACCATGCAAGAGCCTCTCTAATTCCCCGTCTTTTGCTCAGGGAGAGACTCGCCCTTTGTCAAACATTGATTCAGAAGTAGGCCAGGAGCCGAGGGGGCTGAGAGCTCGGCTGATCCCACAGAGGAGCGAGTCGGCCCCTGGAAACCGAGGTAGAGAATACTGTCAGCAGAATCGGGGTGAAGCTACTAAAGACAGATGTGTTGTTGACTAAACTGAGGCATGAGACTAATGTGTGACCAAACATGGATATTTGTGATTGTCGAGTCAGAGGTAATTTTCAGGATCCAAGGAGTTTCCGTAGGATATGATGCAATTGCATGAAAGAGACTTTCCTGTTGATGAAAGATTTTATATGTGTGTGGGTATATTTTTCTCCCAGAATACACTGAAGGTCTCCCGCTTGTGTCTGCGTCCTCTCTGGGACACAGAAAACCACAAGTCTTCTCCTAAAAGCACTTTGGTCACACAGAGATTTAATAAACATCTAATGAGCTAATCATCTGTTAAAGATCAACTGTGACAAGCTTCATCAACTTAGATTAAATCAAATTAGATTAAATTATGTGCATATCATCACCACTTCCTGACTTTTTGAGTCTACGTCCCCAAACTGACAAACAAAACATGAACGTTGACATATTCTGTAAGCCTCTCATCCAAATTCCTAAATGTAGACAACTTTGGCCATCTTTGAAAGTCCACATTCATGTATTCGTTGAAAGTTGAGTTATTAGAAGTTCAATTTCAAACCCTCGGGGATTTCTGTGAGGTTATCAATAGAGGCTGTAATAGCAACTGCGGCAGGAACTCCTGTGAACGGAAAACACAGTGCCAATTATAGATGCCATCAACGTGGATGAAAGCGATTGTGTGCAAGCAAAGGAAAAACCTCTCAAGACACAAACAGTAACTGGCAGCGCAAAAGTAACTTCCCAAACTCTTGAAGTCAAAGGGGACCCTTTAACGGCTCACTCTTTTCTTCCCCCAGCCTCTTTTGTCCTGTCCCCAACTTCAAATGTGCAGATTTGCGGCCCATGGGCGACTTAGATCCGGTCTCGTCGAGGTGAAAAATCCAATTAACCTGCAGCTCCAGCTGCCTTCGTTATAATTCCCTCCCATAATTATGAAATTACCAGATGCAGGATTTCAAATGAAAAAAGGATGAGAGCGACTGGCTCAGAAAGAAAGATGAAATAAACCATTCCCTGCCTGTATACAGAGTTCCAATTTACCTCAAGGGGGAACAGCTAATTCTTATGACTGGGTTTGAAGGTGAGACCTGCAGAAGCCCTTGTAATCAGAATAAGAAATATCCTAACAAAAACACGCGGGTGGATGGATTTTGAAATAGCCATTGAGATTAATGGATAGACTCTTGCATGTAATGCACGTGGACTTTTGAAGTGACTAAAATAAATACACCGTATAGGGCTAGACTACTCTCAGAAACGCATCTAAAAACGGTGAGTGCTTTGGAATCGGCACAGACGCTCATTCTGGAGGACTGAGACTATTAAAAGCTTTTATTTGAGAGGCAAAGATGAAACACACAAACAAAACAAAACACCTACACACGTTTCAGCTTCTTTCTGCCTTATTCAGTGTGTTCAGACTGGAACAACAGCTAATGAGCAGCACTGCAATACAGTGTATGGCTGTATGAAATTTGTGTATGAAGTTTCTTTATCGCAGTTAAAATATTTTAACAGTGAGAAACTGAATGAGGTTTGATGCATTATCTATTCATCCGCTTACAAGTAACTGTGAATGTTGCTCCAGCCTTTCAGCCAAAGTTCTGAGAAAACTAAACTCCGGTTTTACTCCGAAACAGCACGCATCACGTGAGGATGTCACCCATTCATCCGCACGCTTTTATACTTTTCAAAGCGCTGCTGTGTCTTACCTTGCCCTGAGTGCAGGCCCTTTCACTGCAATACTGAATGAGATTTAAGCTGTCTGTCTACCAATTTTAAAAGCCCTGAGCCACTGTAGCACACAAAACAAACGTAATTGATTCCTCCACTGTTACTTCAGGCTCTGGTTTCCTCCACACGCAGAAATGAGCCATTTAAATCATCCTGTTAGACGAACACATTTTCATCTTGTGGCTAATTGAGATATATAAAGATTCTAGTGTCTGTACAATAATGGCATATTAGGGCCATTGTAGGCTAAAACAAAAGTGTAATATTCCGAAAGAAAAACGAAGAATCTCCCGGATTAAAGTCATAAACTTTTAAGAAAAGACTCAGATATTCCTTGAGATTAAAATTGTAAAATTACAGGAGAAATTTACTGCCAGAAAGTCAGTTGACGTTGTGTAAAAAGCAGCAAAGTCCACAAAGGGACGAAGTTGTGGTGGATGAATGTGTCAAGCACAGGACTTTCACCCTGAGACTGGAGTTTGTGTCCTGACAGAGTCAAGGCTTAGGTGACTCATTATTTTCAGGTTTTAGGATTTGTAAAGCTGCTGAATGCACACTGGGTACATAAACATGATCAAGGGCAGGACTTTGACCGTTGATTGAACATCGATTCAAGACATCCCATTGTGGTTCAAAATGAAAGTTGTGCTAACGTCCATAATGTAACAGATGTTACCTTGCTTGGCATCCTTTCTTGGCGTCAAATTTTCGAAATATAAGGTCAACATGAATGGGCCTATTCCACTTTATATGTAAACAGTGTGCCTTCACAAGCTTGATTCATCCTTAAAACCGAAAATAATAAGTCAGCTGAGTCTAAAAATAATAAACCAACATTGACTCATGTGGGACACAAACCCCAGTCTCCTGGTGAAAGTCCTGTCCTTGCAACACATTCTCACTCCCACTTTGTCACATATCGACGTTTGTCATGGACTTTCTACATCAACATATGACGTGCAAGGTACCCTGGATGCGTTGGTTGTTGATGTTCTGGGATGCTGTGTCAACTTCAGTCTGTCACATGCATTGACTGTTTTCAGACTTCACTTCTGTTTTCACCGGAAAATTACAGTTTGCATCAGTACATCAGTACGTCAGTACAACAATGCGAATTTCAACAACCAATGCATGTGGTTGGGTTTAGGCAATGAAAACACATGGTTAGGTTTAGGAAAAAAGAACAGGGACTGGCTTTACAATCTTATGGGACACAAACACCGCTCTCCTGGGTGAAAGTTGGTGTTTGTTGGACCCATCCACCATCCTTCCCACCCACCGTACTCAGACTTCCACTGCCTTAACTTTCATTCTTGTCCCACCGCATTTCCCTCTGACACTGCCAAGCACTGTTAAACTATGACGGCTACCAGCCGCGTATTATGCTGACTTGAAAGGAAAGCTTTTTTGTCAGGGTCTCACGCCACAAGTCACTGCCCAAGCGCCAGATTTTGACTACTTTGGAGTGAGACTGGGTTGGTTTAGCCAACACTTGCATATGTCTGGGTTTAGGCAACCAAAGCACATGGTTGGGTTTAGGACAAATGACCAGAGTTTGGCTTTACAGTCTTACAGGAAGCAAACACTGGCCTCCCAGGTGAAAGTTAGTGGTTGTCGGACCCATCCTAACCCCTCCCACCTGCCCTACTTGAACTTCCGCTACCTTAACTTGTGTTGTTGTCCCGCTGCGTTTCCCTTTGACACCACAATAACGTAACTTGCCACATATTTTTAAATCAAATAATTAGTGAGAATGAATATTTTAAATTCTCCTTTTTAGTCTAATAATACCTACTAATCCATTTGTCAGGAATACTTCTGACTAATGCATGTGACATATTACACATCAAAAGTCTCCAGTATCCCTTCAGAAATAGCAAAACACAATTTTCTTATGTAATGTTATGAGTTATCACATTGTTTCCCAGTAAACAGGAACAATGCTTTCTCTACTTCCCGTGTTGAGTTCCTTCGCAGCAGCAGAGAGACTCTGTCTTATCAGTAAATCTAACATTCGTCTGATAAACTCATTGGCACTCGCTGGAGGCAAGCCTCGAGCAATAACTATGGGATCTCCTGCTGTGTACACGCTTCTGCAGGCCAGTATAGATAACTCCCACTCACACTGCAGCCTACTGTATGCCGAGACTCATGCAAACTAATCCATTATGCTGCTGTATCACACAGCATCAACATCTCCATTCATCATTCAGCAAGAAGAGTAGGAACATGTAACAACTTAATGGCCGCTCACCTGCACTATTTGCTTCTTAAGGGTAACTGCCTCCATCTTACACTCAAAGCGCTGTTGTCATTGTAATAAGCAAGTTCAGAGGTATGAGAAAACGCACTTTACCTCTCAAATTGGAGTGGGCCAGCGATTTCAGATATCTGAACAAAACCTATCATGACACAACAGAAGATATGATTGTTCCAGCTGCACAATAGATGGAATATGTCTTGTGACGGGAGAATCAAACGCACGATAATCAATGCGTATCCATCGGCAGCCATTCCTCATATCAAAGAAACTCTGTGCACTGAGAGCCTCATAAGAGCAGGTGATGCTTAAAATATTTATAAAAGATTAAATATAACTCACGATCATATGTGCATTATTTGAACAAAGCAATAATACTGTAGCGTTCTGGCTACCAGCCATTGTCCACCTTTTGGTTTGTCCTTAGAAACAGAAGAAGAAATCCTACTTTGAAGGTCACTTCATGAATTTAAAGCGTCAGGGAAACATGTCAGATTTGCTCTGCTCACTACAGTACACCTCAGCCAAATAAAAGAGAATCAGTTACTTGTAAAACTTGCTCATATGGTCCAGGGACAAATCATAAATAATTTTCTCAGAAGTATTTATATACTTTTCTCTGCGTGCCGTCTAATGAAAACATCTGAATTGTAATTGTTGGATGAATCTATATGTAAAAATGTGTGCCCTATTTTCTATTGAAATGATCAAAGCAACATGATCCAATGATCGAACCATGTTTCATTGAAACACCTTGCCTGGGAACCCCAATCATTCGCATGGAGACATAAATGAGATCCATAAAGCAGGCGAAGGGCCCTGTGCTGTGCAGAGAGAAACAGTTGTAACCTTGAGTACAGGTGTGCATTGCAACTGAATATTGATTCCGAGTTTCCTTGCTGGTGGCGAAGGTGCAAGGAGACTATGAAGACAAGATATAAAATATATTATGAATGTCTCTGTTGGACTGTTTCTCATTAAGATTCAGCAGGGCCTTTGCGGGAGGAACCTTGTCATGCTAATCCTGGCCAAGTGGTCCCACAGGGTCCCGGCAACTGTGAGCAAGCATACATCTCCAAGAACATTTTTTGTCTGTGATCTTTGTCATATTGCTTCCATTGCCTTTGTGTTGTCATTGTCCTATTTGTGTAGTAGTTTGTCTTAGTCAAATAATTGGTTAAGACACTGAAATACACGGCTTGCTCCACTTCTCTTGGAAAAGAGCACAGAAGCAGAAAGGAATCTAGATATAAGTATATATTCTTTACAGAATTATTACAGATTCAACAAGTGTTGAAAGTGACAGCTCCTCTTGGATATGAAATAATTAGGGGTCACGTAATTTTTTTAATTAATGAATAATCCTCTACTTTACATGCTTACGTTTATACCTCTACCTAAAGCAATGAAACAGAGACAGATAAAACCATCTGAGGAGCCAAGAGAGGAATATACTGTGTGCAGTATAATTTAATGTCTACTGAACTGCAGGTCACTTTCAATATAGCATGAGTGAAGTGTTGTGAGATCTAATCTGATTTCATTTTATTAAAATGAGAATGCATTTCAAGGAATCAATTGCACTTTTTTTTTTTCCTTATATAATTCATATCAACAGTTTATTTCACCCATGGCCAGCAGCGCCAGCGCACAGCACCGCTCTGTTGCCTGACTATTTGTAAATAGATGTGATTGAAGGTCTGGGAATCCGATTTAAATAAGCAATCTGGAAAATATAGAAACAAGAAGCAGCTTCACAGTGAGGATTAAATACTGATTATATACTGTGCGACTGTGAATAAGGAGTACAACCCTGAAGTTCCAGTACTCTGAAGCAAATAAATATAAGGGTCTTGTGAGTATAATGGTGTTTTTAAAAAGAAATCCAGCATAGTTTGTGTATCATTCACTAAATCGTCCTAAAATATGACTGCAGAGCCTTTTGGAAGTCGCAGCACAGTGCTACAGAGGAGAATGACAGTGCAGTGCCATTGTTTCATTATTTGAGGCAAGCCCTGAAATCAATCCACAGTAAATTTCTTAGCTGATGAAATTACTGGCATGACCTTTAAAGCTTCCTCTTTAAACTTTTTATGTCTGATGTCTTACAAATGACAATAAGATGTCTTGCCAATCATGTAAATTACATCTCGGATTCAATGGATCGCGTTGCAGATAGGAAGAGGGGAAAGCATTATGTTGACTGAAAAAGGGAGGACAAGCAATTAATGATATCTGAGCCGGGGTTTCATATCTCCAACAATCAAAAATAGATTTAAATGATCAGATGGTCTAATGTCAGGCGTGCTTCCGCCTTCCCAGACATTTCTCTGTTAGTACAGAAGGGTAAATTGCTTTGAGCTTATTTGTGATAATCATAGTATTGACACTTAGTGCTATGAATGGTGCCCATTACATGTTCCAGCAGAAGCCTTGGAAATAGACTTTTAATTTGAATGTATTTCAATAACGTTGAGTGTAATGGATTGCGGAGGCGCTGCCGCCTGATTGATTAGTTTCACCCTTTGTGTACAGCATAAGTCGGGCCGCCACTGCAGATGTCCTTCCTGGGAGAGCGTTTTAATGACAGGCTGTGGCCTGACTTTGCAACTGGATGCATGAGCCTACGGTGCAGTGCAATCATTAAGTTAAATGCTCATTGTGCTGTCTGTCTTGTGGGGACCTACAATGTTTCCTCCCTGCACATGCACTGTTCAAATGCATTAAAGCAGAGCCAGGGGGATCCCAACAGATGTTGAATGGTTGTTTTGTCTTGGGTGCATCGGGGGCTTTTCAGCTTGAAGGTGATATCAAGTAGGAGCCACATTACGACTCGCTTTGATGTTATGGCTTACAGCTGTGGCTGGCAGATCAGTGAAATTAGATCTTCACTAGATATTTGGAAGGACCATAGGGTGGCCATATTTTTTAGGTTTTAGATTCTGTTGTTGTGGGAGAAACTAAGTTTGAAATCAAGCAGAGGTGAGATTGAGTCATTGTTTTGAAGGTCACAGTTAAGTCCCAAGCCAAGTCCAAAGTCAAGACTGACAAGTTCGAAAAACTTTGAGTTTTGAGTCATAATGTCCTCCTCACAAAATGTAATGCCATTTTAACAACAGAGTAATCATAGGTATATTAAATTTACAAAAATAATCAGTTCTCTTTTAAATTTAAAACAAGTGTCATGACACGTCAAGTTACCTAGATTCATGTTCATTTGTCACCCCTTTGTTTCCTGTTTTATTTTAGTAACCATTGTCTCATCTCGTTTCAGATCCCACGTCCTGTCAAGTTTCCCTCCTTTGTGATTCCTTGCCCCGCCCTCATGTTTCACCTGTGTCTCAATGTGTTTCACCTGTGTCTCATTGTCTCCCTTGTACTAGTTTACTTAAGTCCCTGTCTTCCCCTT
Source organism: Epinephelus moara (assembly GCF_006386435.1). NCBI lineage: Eukaryota > Metazoa > Chordata > Actinopteri > Perciformes > Serranidae > Epinephelus > Epinephelus moara. The sequence goes on from NC_065515.1 coordinate 19,712,470, forward strand.
GTTTGTTGCCAGATCATCTTTACCCTTGAGTAAGAGTTCGAGCATTTCCCTAGTGTTCCCTCTGTGTGTGTTTTTGACCATTTTTGCTTGTGACCACCCTTTTTGCCTGTCGTTTTTTGGATACTTTTGCCTGTGGCCATTGCCTGATTTAAAACCCAGAACTTTCATATGAGTCTGTGAGTCTGCCTAGTGAGTCCATCTCCAGTTTGTGCTTGATAACAAGTTTGTCTCCATCTGTAATTTTGGCCCCTCACGATTTGCAGACTGCAATGAATTTTTTGTTGACCACTGTGTAGTTTTTGTATGTGAACAAAATTATGTTTGGTGTCGTTTTTTCCCAACTTGCAATTGGTAACGTAACATGAGGACTTCATAGTTCTCTTCTGCAACTTGATTGGATACTGTTGGATTGGTTTAAACAAAGTAAATGAAGGTTAAATAAATTGATTTATGGCACATTTTGTAAATAAACTACTTTTTAATCTTTGGGCTTGGGGGAAGCTATCAAGTATTTTCATGTCAAAAGGCTGTAGTCCAACTGAACTCACGAATCATTGGTGTTGTGTTGGTTGTGCATGTCTTTTTGATTGTGTCAAGTTGAGTCTAAAGTCATCAAATGTATGACTTGAGTCTATACCTCTGAATTCAAACATTCATATCAGAACTCCTTTTTAAAGGAGTTAATTGAGGTATAGGGCAGAAACTAAGTGTGTAAAAGAGTGACAAAAAACGTTTTTAGCCCAGTAGGCAGTCAAGATTATGAGCCTAAATTCCAGACGCCAATGAGGCCAAAAACCAGATGCTGTCACTGGCCACACGGAAAAGTGTTTTGGTATAAAAGTAATGAGTGATGGGCATGGACTGTTCACTGGCTGATTGCAAACTGTGCTTCAAATGGGGCCATTTCGTAGCACATCTGCCAGCGCTCCTTCTGCATTAAGTTTGTCGAGCTGCTGATGCCATGTTGTGATTTGTTCTGGGACAGAAAAGCTAAGCCACTTCCATTTGTATTCGCAGGGCAGCTCCAGTATCTGCAGGGTCTATCTTTATGTGGCTGATGTGCCAGCAGCACTGGAGGACAACCAGATGCAGAGAATCACAAGTTGAACCGAGGCCACAGTCAAGGTATCAACATGTGTCATCTGGATAGACGTGTCAATATAAGTGTGCCGCATGCAATGTGCTGTGCCTTGAGCTTCGCTCTCTGCATTAATTTCCTGTTGTCTGAGTTCAAAGTGTTTGTCACCCGATGTCAGTCACATTGCCGCCCCCTCTCTCTCTGCTCAGGGACCTCGCTGCGATTGCAGGAAATGTTGTTTTCCCTTAACAGTACACTGGGTCACTTGGTCAATAGTGGCAGAGGTCCACTGGGGTCAGGGCAGCTGACAGGGGTGCCCACTGCCGCCACTGCATGATAAAATGCTCAGAGGATTTAGGACTCTGAATGCTCTCGGAGGAACAAAAGACATAGAAACAGACCAGTGAGGGAAGGAGGTAAAAAGCAGTCAAGTCTAAGTATTTCTTCTCTGCAGATTTTCTCACTCTGCTGTGATCAATACATAATGGCCATGTGAAAGTGCACGGCTGGTGGGCAAACCAGACGGCAGGACAAAACAAAGGTCCACTTGATTAAAACAGCACTGCAGATTAACCAGACCCTCTGTACATATTTGCTCAGAAGCATTAATCAACAGTGGATAGACTACTCTGAATAATAAGCGAGGTGATTATACAGCATTGAAATGCCGCTGTTGTTGGTGATTCTTGGCATGAGCTGGTTTACAAGCCACTTGTTGGTTGAAAGTGATATAACAACACCAATTGTGAAACACAATAGTAAATCAGTGAGCAATCAGTGTGTTTCATTTACCTTGAATTTTCCAACTTGCATGAAAACATGATTTGATTAATGACTTTATTTAGCATCTGCAGGAAATCAGAGACTGCTGAAAGATCGGCAGCTAAAGAACGACGTTTTAGCGTTTGATTGATTCACTTTGTGCTGAATTTTAACTTAATCAACAAATACGTCTAAATTGTTTTACCATTAACTTAGAAATAAATATTAATGATATCTCAGTTGGATTTTTTATGATTTATAAATAATGCTGTTTTCCTTGTTGTATAAATGATTTTATTCTTAACAATACTGATATTATTCAGTCTTTCTGGTAGCCACTGAAAAATGTTCTGCTGTTGACAGTCAGTGTTATGAATTACCGTGCATTCACCTTTACCCAACAGCTGTCCCCACAACTCATTTTATCTTTTAACACCCAACACAAGCTGGTTCACAGTGACGGTAACAAACAGCGAATGGAAACACCCTCTGACAGCGGACTCAAAACAATTTAGTGTACTTGTAAAGCACAACAGTTCAATAACGGCACAAACCTGCCATCCCAAGAAAAAGCATTGACTCGTAATATCTATATAATTGGCACTGATTTGCAATCTGACACCTTTCAGTGCTAGTTGCTATTTGACAGTGAGCATGATAATGAAAAGGTATCATTTTAGCACATCCTGTAATTAACCTCATGAATATATATTGGTTTGTTAGTTTTTCCAGCATCTTAGATTTTCACCTTTGCATCTAATCAACACCCTCGGCAGCATCTCAGTGTTATTAAGCCACAGCCCAGTGAAAGAAACTGCTGACTTATCCTTTCGTAGTAACACCACATTCCTCTGCATACAAAAATGACTTTTTATTACGAGTAAGCCAAATCTCTCAAGATAAAGTTGACGGACTGAGACAGTGTCATTCTCAAAGTTCTTTGACGTCTCATACTGACTGACAATGATCGCTTAAAATCCGCCTCACGGGATTGCGGCGCTCCAAGTAATGGAGATAAGCGCTAATTGGGGTCATATACTCCATGCTTAATTCCCCTGCCTTTATAATATCATGTACATGGTATCATGAGTCTGCTCGGAGTCATTCTGGAGAATCCATTACATCATTTAGAAAAAGTTGACAGCAGTCAATTAATATTAGAGCAGTCATGCCGTGTGCTAGCCACTTAAAAATGTTTGCAAGTGAAAGTATTAGCAGGGATTAGGAAATTAATCTTGTAACAGTGCAAGCAGGTGACAGGGTGCTGCCATAACTCATTCCTGGAAAATTTAAACTGGTCATAGTGGATTAAAAGAAGAGTTACACATTGGAGGTCTAATTCGGTGTTTCAGTGTGCTTGGCAAGTCGCCTCTTCTGTATTTCATCCTGTCTGTCCTCCTGTGATGTGCAAATGTATGATGAACATTTACTTTAGATGAAAGGAGCAAAAGTTTCCACGTTTGTGAATCCAGCTATTTCTGAAAAAGGCGCTCACTCACTGTTATTTTGGAAACTTTTTCTATTTTATTTTTACATTTCAATGTGATGTATGAGTGGGGAATTATCATTACCTAGCATCAGGAAAAAAGCTCTGATCAATAGGTCAAATATATATAACATCTAAACTGTAAGAGATCAATGCAGAGGCTGACTTATACGACTGCTTTTTCCCAGTACGGATTAAAAATATCAACCTTGGCTGTGTTTGTGTATCGTCCTGTGCTATCTTTGCGAGGACCAACCGATTAAGAACATTTTGCGTCACATTCAGTCTATGCAACTATCTATCTATCTATCTATCTATCTATCTATCTATCTATCTATCGAACTTTATCTCAAAACTTCACTTTTGGAAAAATTTATGTTTTGAGTACTTTAGCCTACTGCCTCTGTGCTAAAACTTTTATTTGGACTTTTTCAAAGAAAAACATCCAGGTGTTATCATTACTCTGGCTATGGATGACCTTTCTATGGTTTGTGATTTGATGTTAATTACCTGTCTCATACAACATACGTCATTAACATGCTTCGTGGCTTTTTGGAAGTGGAGCTAGAGAATAATGCTGAAACCATGGGCCTCATGTAGCACAAATTTCCTCTTAAATTTGTTCATATTTACGATTTGTGTTAAAGTGTTTTTTGATTTCTGGGATTCACTGATGTTTTCTTATGTTTTCTACTTCCTAAAGTAGACTAAGGGCTCATTTATGCTCAACATTACTTAGAGGAATGGACAAAGCCATCTGTCCATACTCTGCATTCATTTTATCCGTATTTGTTTTCTGACAACTTATGGATACGGATGAAATGGAGCAAAACCACTGGAGATTGTGGAAGCAGTGTAGCGAAGTTCAAGTGCAATACAGCCCAAGGACACGACGAAGAATTTTAAATAATGGAGAAACATAGCTAATTTGTATAAACAATGAAAAGAATTCTCCGTCCATGTTTGGCCACCGACACCACCATCTACCATGCTGTCTCCATTTAAAGCTACATTATTACAACCTCCTCCACCATCGCCTCGTTTGTTGTTGAGTAAAACTTTTGACTCTGCCCTCTATTGCCATCTATTGGCTGCATCTATGCCATCATAAAGGATGCAAGAAAGTATGAGGGCAGTGATATTCACATTTGAAACAGACATATCCATTTTTGTACGTAAAGGGAGCGTTAATGAGCCTTTAGAGAATAATTTCCGAGTGATTGAGAGCGCTCTTTCCAAGATAAGAAAAAACATCTCACTTTCACAAACTGTTTGTACAACACAAGGAAAAACAGGTTTTATATTTCAGAAGCATTTAAACAACACATGGATATCATATTTTCAAATTCAGACTATTATGTTTTAAAGCACCTGGAGAGTGGAGCCCTGAGCGCCAAACACAACTGTATTTCCTTTTGTTGCAATAAATAGTTAAATCTATGACGAGAGAAAAACTGACCTTGTGAAAGAAAAAAATTCGAAAGGTCTGTGAGAGAGACATGGATCAAGAGAGGAGGGCAGTGGGCCCATAGAGATTGCTTGTGCACAGGGCCCCAAATTTGGTGCAACACCCTACTAGCCAGGGTTGTCCTCCTGGACTGAGCTGTCCCTTTTGGAGGAAAAAAAACAGTTTTACTTTAATTGTTGGGGAAGAGAAATACAACTAGCCCATAATTATTAAAGTTAGATTAAAAAAAAAATACATATATGGGAAAAAAAATAAATAAAATAAAATAAAAATACGTGACACAAGGCGGTGCCCTATGACCCCTGTCATGTGACACTGTTGCTGCCGACCGTTGAGGGCTCTGTGGGGTAAGTTCAGTCTGTTTAAGTTGATGTAATGATTAACGATTAATTGTATAACTAACTGGATTCCCTGTGAATAAAAGTCGCCACATTTACTTCCGAACAATGCGAAGCTTGTCACGTTTTTATCACGTCGCACAATATCGTCTTTTATTACGCTATTACATAAACAAATCTTAGCTAGCTAGCTAACGGTAGCTAACGGTAGCTAGCTAGCTAACGGTAGTTAGCCAACGTTAGCTTGCTACCGTTAGCTTTATGATAGAAATTTCAAGCAGCCATTTCCTACATTATTTATTTCATGGGAAGTAGCCCTATTTTCTCAGAGTGCTAATAATTAACTGAAAACTTATATTTCAGTCAGTTACAACTACATAGCATATTGTATTTGTGCATAGAATTGTGAATGAGTTTCATTTTTAAAATAATATAAAAGAAAATAGTCTGAAGGGAATAACCCTAAAAGCTCCAGTTCGGAGAGCGCTGGAGAGCTTGGTGGTGATCAAGTTAAATACCTCTAGTAGCTATACTGAAATATTGGATGGTAAGGCCCGTCGTAAATACTGTAAAACTTCAATTAAAAGCCCAGTCCCTTTTACTAGCCCGGTTTGGCTACACATTTTGACAAATACACACCTGTCTAAATAAGACGCCTGGTCTGGTTGCCAAGCATTCATTTTTATAGAAGTTAACTAAATGTATAAAACCAGATTGTTCACTACACACTTGATCTTACATTAGCTGGGTGCTTTGATCACACATTATAAATATAAATGTTTAAACTTTTGTCAATATGGAGATGCTACATATTGTTAGCTCGGTTAGATTCTCAATGCAGTCGTTCAGTTCATTTTACTGAAACTATGAGCACCAAAGAAGACAGTAATTCATTGAGATTTATCGGCCTTGTAAACAAGAGCTGCCAAAAAAAGTGCAGACTCCCTACATTACCTCTGAAGCTGTCATATAGTCAGAATATGTGTCCAGTCCTTGATTACCCTGTAAGTTATTCATATTCCATCAATAGTGTCTTTTTAATAAATAAGAAATTTTAATTTCTGGGCTTCACCAGCAGTTATAGAGTCGCAGCAAAGTAAAGCAAGCACAGTATTTCCATTTGCTCTTTAAAGAATTTGACAGAGAAACACTTGACACGGCATTAAAAGAAAAAAAACACATTTTGAGGGGGCTAAACGCTTAATGTAGACAGATGGCATAAATGCAGGAAATAAAGGTGCAGTTTCAAATTAACCCCGTTTACTTTGGACACAGTATTTATGTTAACTTGCACTAAGAGCCTGCAGTTTGTTTTGTTTTATTAGTTTCATTAATCTTTCACATTTAAAACAACACACAAGTTCAAATTGATTTGTGGTTAGTTAAATAACCATACTTTACAGCATTTAGGTACACACCAAGGGTTGTCACCTAAAATTGAGAGGTAGGGTTGCCTTTTGTTTTAAGGTAAGAACAGCCCCTCAAAATGTCTGTGCATGTCCTTGATTGTAATGATCGGATTATTAAATTTGTGGGCTATTAAATGCTCTTGGCCTACTGATCCCAATTAAGACTAGGCTCCTAAGACCATCCTGATGATGTGTGCTCAACATTCTGTTTCGCTCTCTGTATCAGTCTGGACTCAGTGCCAAATACTTTCAGTGGGCGGGCGTCTTGACAGACAAACTCCTGCAAACAATCAGCATAGCGAAACAGCAGGGAACATCTTCTTAATCGCCAACAGAGCAAGTTGATAAATCAAGCTTTTGCTAAATCCAGTCAAAAGAACGGCGAAAACGTCTTGTCTTCTAAGAAACTCCTCGAGTGCATGCTCTTGTTCTTGTTTAATTGTTGTTGTTGACTCTTGTTGCTTCAGTAGCCGCCACTACTGTTCTGCAAGTGGCCACCAGCATTTTACATTATCAACTACAACGCAGTCCCTAATTGGCTGCTTACATTGTCGACTATGTTGCCTGATCCCTGATTGGCGGTGGATTTTAATTTCTGGATACTAGGCAAGGTGGTACTGAATCCAGACTGATACAGATAGAAAAACAGAATGGTGAGTTGACGTCATCATCATATAAAAACCCTTGAATCATATTGTGGGCATTCAGCTTCTGAACAACTCACATACTACTCTTAGAGTCTTTGGTCAGACCTTATGCAGAGAACATGTTTGTAGAGATCACACAGATATATTTGGTGAGACGGATGAATGGCTGCTGAGCTGTTCGGATTGCCAGGAGCACTGCTTTTAGATTTGCGCAATACTCCTGAGCCTCAATTTAGGAGAGACGCGCTGGTCAAATGCCTCCACACCTGCATCTCTCCAATTCTTGGAGATGTGCCAGAGTATTTGCACATGGCACAACACCTGCCCTAATGTAGTGTTTAGGGGGCGTTACCTCTGCTAATAACAAACTTCGGCCACGCGCCTCCAATTTATGATCGAGTGGGATTCATCTTTCAGCACACCTGGGGAAGAGCAGATTTGGATGGCTGAGAGCGTTTGGTGCATCCAGAGTTGACTTCTCTTATTTTGTTCTCTCAACAGAAAACTAAGAGAAAATATAACAGAAATTTGAGAGAGTGTTGCTGCATGAGGCCCGAGTCCTTCCTCAGATGTCTACATGCAAGCAAGCACCTTAGGAGAGGTATGTGTTCTCCTTTAGTCCTTCAGTAAATTCTCAATTTAGTATCAGTTCTTATGTTAGTGTAGTTCTGAGATGACATTTAATATATCAGATAGTCTCACATGTTTCATATAATACTCAACATTAAATCACTACCTTCAGCTGTTCTGCACTCTGGTAATATTCTGTATATTTCTCATAAATGAATCACATGACAAGGCAAGCCAACACTGAATTGATCCTACAAACAAAGATGTATTCAAGGCATAATAGCTTATTTCTCTGTGCCTTAGACGTCCTGTGTTGTCCAAAAACAATTAAAATCACATCAGTGAGCCACAATGTTGCACTGTGCAACATCAGGTCCCTTCATTGTGATGAACACAAGCACTGTAGTTTATTGATTTACACATATATTGTACTGCTGCCATAAATGCTTGCTAGAGCACCAAATACAGGGCTGAAAATAGTCTCCAACAAATGCACTTTGTGTCAGACAAACTAAAAACTACAGCTGTCATACAGTAACAAAAACATAGAACATCACCAGCTTTATCTTTTATGGTGTATTTAGATCCAGGGTAATAACACCATTCAGCATACCTTTCAAATTAGGTTTAAGAGGGGACGTGTTTGCATTTGTTCTCCCAGATACAACATGAAAGGTGCAGAGGACCTTTATTTTGATGAAATTAAAGACATTTCAACTGTAGTTTGATGTAGAAAAAGCACAAATTCATGCATAAAAACTCACCAGAAGGTAGGAAATTACATGTTTGGTGCTTAAAATTTCCTTGGAGAGGATCCCAAACACCCCCAATTCATATTTGTCCCTACCAGTGTTGAAATGAAACCTACACCCTTGTTTCTAAATGTATATCGAGACCAGAAAAAAAAAAACCCACTGCCAATTGTGTGTCTTACTTCTAGGTAATAAGGCAAAATGTCACAAAATCAGAACTACTGCTTTAAGGTCATAATTAGCATTAGGTTAAAGTCAGGATTAGAACCTGCAGACATCTGTAGTTGAAATGCAGCAAATCACAAGTGAAAGCACTGATTTTCATGTGTATCTTGAAAATACCACATATAGCATGCAGCTTTGCCTGGCAAAGCTTCACCACTTTAAGCTGCGATGCTGCTAGAAAATAGCTGCTGTCTTTTTTTGTGTCGCACTGTTACACTGCCACAAGCCAACCACAGCACAACCTCAAACTAAAGGTTAGACTGTTTTTACAATTCAAGAGAACGTCACTGACGGTTAAAGGATGCGACTTGTTGTTTGCAGTGCATTTCTGCTGCAAATGTCTGCTCGATGCTATATAAAGAATATAGCCAGTCATCGTAGGTATATTAATAAAAGCATGAGTGTGTGCGTGTGAACTTGTCTTTGGAGCCGTCACAGGACACAGATGAGTGGGGAGGATCGGGTCGCTGTGAAGCCGCAGAGGAAAATGCACATAGGAAAGAGGGAGGCTAATGTGGAAATGAAGTGTCATTGTGTTTCACCTTCATTAGCCAGAGTCACCACACGTTCTCACCCGGCCTTAGTGTAGTTAACCATCTCAGCTGCTGCCTTGCATAATGACAAAGTGCAGTAAATGGAGAGAGACACGGGGTGACACTCGCCTTGGGAGGGAGTGACTGTTGGAGAATATCGTCCCTCATCAGTCATTTATTAGCCATTTTATCACTGCTGTCACAGGGGAGAGAAAAAACCTACAGGAACTTTGGTTCTTGGAGTTTTTATGTTGTGATTCAGACTGGAGGATTAAGGTCACAGTGTACTAAAGTGCAGAAAAATATTTGTTGAAATAATAAAGCAGCACATTGGTTTGGATTAAGATCCAAAATATAGTGGGATTGGTTTAGTTACAGTGGTGGCTCAGCGGTTAACACTGTCGCCTCCCAAACATCCAGGGTCTGACTATTTTCTGTGTGTGTGTGTGTGTTCAAACATTTCCACATTTGAAAGTGACTTTCCTCTGTGCCCACTCATACTCGAAAGACATGAAGTCTTAGTGAAATCGGTAAATAAACAGCCTGTAGATATGACTTTGAATGTGTTTGTCTGTCTTAGGTGTTAGCCCTGTGATGGACTGGCAGCTGTTCAGAAGTGTTTTCCTGTCCTCTGGCTCAATTGGATTGAGATGGATGCACAATGGACAAACCCTGAACAGGCATATTCAGGTAGAGAAAATAAATCTATGAATTGTAAGATGGTTGTGTGCATATGTCTCATGGTCACGCTTTTTTTCAAGATCGGTCTAAAGCATGAAAGATTTCTTAAATTCTTTCATCCTTCCTTGTTATCCTGTGTCACCTGTGTCACTGCTGCTGCTGTTCTAAGTTTGTGTTTCATAACTTTCTTTTAACTACAGTATATTTCTGCCTTTGAGAGTCCTCGACAGAAGGCTTCAATAGACAACATGTTGTACTGTAGCATCAATACTGAGCCAGTGGATTTATAAAAGCACGACAGGGTGATCACTTTTTATATGAAATTCAAACCACTATTTAAACATGGCTGTTTAAAACTGTCTGTCCAGTGGCTTAGTGGTTAAGAAGCAAACAACCGCAACTCTCCTGGTCTAAAACTGGCCGGGGTCGTTCCCCCTTCTTCTCGCCCCATGTTTTCTGTCCTCATCTACACTGTCAGCTGTCCAATATAGGCAAAATCTGTTTGGTAATTATGTTGGAAGGGGAAGAAGTTCACTTACTGCACTGACTGTCACTCTGTGCCCCGTTGCCTGCAGCAAATTATGTTATTGTTCTCTTTAATATCGAAGAAACTAGCAAGCCGTGCTAAGACGGACACCAGAGCATTTTATATTACCGCAACAACAAATCTGATGTCATGTCTGCTGTTAGTTTGTCACTCACAAATGAACAGAACAGTGTACGTTTTAAGTTATGACAAAAGATTAGGCTGTAAATAATTAAAACAATCCAAAAAAGTGACAGCCCCTCCTCTTCTGTTGCCCCCTATAGTACCTTATTTTGGAAACACAAATAATTTTTTATGCTGTTTGAATTGTTGTAGAATTACACATATGATGTTTGTCAATGTAAAAGATAATTTTGCAAGTATAGAAGGTCTCAGTTTGTGGTAGTTTAGTGTTAAACTGCTTGGTGAACTATAGCTTTCATCTCCCAGTGTACAACACCGACACCAGCTAGTCAGTAAGCTAGGCAACGTAGCTGTGCTCTATACACAAATGTAACGCTATCTTACCAGATGTGTTTTATCCAGCAACTCCTGGGGTGCGCTCTAAATTGCATACTTTTTCCTTTTAGTAGGTACTGCAGCTGCCCTTAAAAAGTACATACTGTTGCACACAGTAGGCACACAATTTGGACATACTACTTCTCCACAGACAGAGATCAACCCAGAGAGCTCTGTTGTTACTTTGCAATGTATGTAGTTTAACTTTAAAGTTATAACTGCACAGATTGTAGATTCTAACATTATATTCGCGACAGTGAAATTACATCTGCAGTTCTCTGTCGTTATGTTCATAGTTATATCCTGTTGTTTGTGATATTTATTTTTGATATTTTTTTGTTCACTTAAACAATTTATATTCCTATTATTACTATTCGACTGGTCATCATTTACTTGAATACGCTGCCATCTGTCATAGGGACTTCTGACAGCAGCCAATGGGCTGTCAAACAGCTGTCATCTGTTTGCGTTTCAGTCGATGTGACGTATCGTCTGCTGAGCAGAGGATTGTGGGTCAGAATAGGCAGAAAAGCATGCTGGCTTGCATACTGCAAAATCGAACCGCACGTAGTAGAACATCCTGGTATTTTTGGCATACTGCATTTGACATACTGTGTATTAGGACATACTAAAGCTTTTTCTGGCATACTATATAGTATGGCTATTGGAACGCACAGCTGGTCTTTTTATCAGCCGGGAAGTGAAAAAACAAGCAAGACCCTTCGCTTGTGTGAGTACATCCCAGAACAAAACGCACAGGCATTATAGCTTCAGCAAGAGACAAAGATCTGATGTTACCTACACGACTTGTGTCCTCTTTCTAATGAGCTCATTTCACAGTCTTACAACAAACTGCGACTTTCTTGACTTGCAAAATTAACTTTTAAATTGCCAGACATGATATATGTAATTCATGGCACAATTCAAACAAGATCAAAATATTCTGTTGCTGCTAAACACATTTGTTTTTCTGAAATAAGGTCCCATGCTGTTCCACTGGAAGGGATAGATAGAAGGCTGTACATTTCTTTTTAAACCCTTTAACACTAAAGCTTTCAATGTTTTAAATATTCTTCCATCTGCCAGCAGCTTCTGGTAAACCATCAAGCCAATGTGTTTCTCAGAGTGTATCTGGGAATGTGCTGTTTATAAAAATACTATCATTATTAAAATGTGTCACTTCATGACACCTGGATTCTTGAGAAATATGAAGCTGTCACATAAAGCTGTGCATTTTGTTGACTGACCAATATCAAGATGTTGAAATCTTCTTCAATCACTCTGGATTGTACATCTCTGCAAGGCAAGGTACACAAAAACCCAAACAAACAAAAACACAAACCCTTCTCAAGAGTGTGAGAAAGTGCTTTACAGACATGGAAACAATAACAATTAAAATCCAATAAGATAAACATAAAGAAGACATGAATGAGATAAATGAATTAGGCAATTGAATACACAAGACCGAGACAAGCCAAGACAACAATAAAACAGGCATCAAGTCATTGAGATGACATTGAGATACTCGACATGTTTAATGATGAGCCCCGGCTTTTCCTTTTTGTACATTTATTTATCCTTCTTTTATGGCGGAGCATTTTATTGCTGCAGCTGTTGTTTTCCGTGTCATTTGTATTAAGGAATGAGGAAGCATCCTCTCCCATCATTGGAAACCCTGACACTGCCGTGATTTATAATCCCTGTGAATAATTTGCAAAACATTCAATCTTTCTGTCTGTGCAAGATACACTGATATAAACCTCCTCATTTAAGACGACCCGTGGGATGTTTAGGACAGAATCTCTTTCAACGCGGTTGCTGCAGGCTGAAGGCACGGTCGGCTGCTCTGGACTTGTTAGAGCATTGTCATTAGCTGTTCACTTTATTTAGAAAAAAAAAAGCCTTTCTGGCTGTAAAAGTTATGTTTCCAACAGTTATGCAAGTAAGGTTTTCTGCTTGCTTCGGTGCTATGCATCATGAAACTGTAATAGGAAGTGTATTTCAAAGTGACGTGGAAATGTTTGTGTGGACAGATATGCAGACCTCGTCCTCAAGCTGCTGGGTATGTTTTTCTTTATTTGCATTGCCGCATAGATAAATCACTTGACACCTTTATAGTTTGTGCCATGGACTACAGAGAATAGCTTTTTCTGGAGGAATGCAGTACCTTTGTGTACATAGCCATGTGCTCGCCGATTTATCATCAGACAGTAATTTAAGTAATTAGGGCAGTGATAAATATAATTTCTTAAAAAGGTTCAGGGACAATTGTGCTATTAGATAGCAGCTCAAATAGGGTTTTACACAAAGTATAGCGCTATCTGCAGGATGTAAATGCTACATATCTTTAGCCATATCTTTTTAGCTTTTTTTTAAATCAAGTTTCAGATGTAATACCATCATTAGAAAAAATATCAAAATGAACATAGCTCCCAGCTTTACTCTAAATGCATATCACATTTAATTGTGTCTTTTTCTGTTCAAGCAAAATGAGTATTTTGTCCATTATACTGAAGTTAGATCGCACATCGGCTCAAGGGTTCTATCAAATGTGCCCTTTTTTGCCTACCCTATATTTTGGAGGCAATTCGTAGATACAACAGTCCTGATCTCCTCTGAGGCGTGCCCCAGATGAAACAAAGCATACACCTCAATAGGTCTCCATGGGACTGGCGGCTATCTGACTGGCTCTTGGAAGATTGACAAGTGAGCATTATTTTTCAGAGGAAAGTGGCAGGCAGTCCCTTATGTGATATGGAGGCATGCGGAGGGCTGCTCTCTATCTTCCTCTCCATGTGTCTTTCTTTTTTTTTTAACACCTCTGCTATTCAAGCAGGCCTCTGAGCATTTAAATGATCAGAATTCTGCAACATGGCTGTCTGCCCCCGTGCTGTCAAATTTGGACGGATATGTTTCAGCAAGTGAGAGAGGTAGACATGGACGATACACATACACTACACAGACCCGACAGTGCACACGCACACACACACATTTGCCCACAAGTCCAGCGTCGCTTCTCCAGACAGACAAACGCCTCTCGGCATACCCGGCAGTTGAGCCGGGCAGAAAAGTGGAAAAATGTGCTCCTCAGTGGAGATGCAGTCAGTCATACAGCTGTCCAAAACCAGCAGCTATCTGTTCAGTTAGAGACTAGAGGGCAAAAGGCCAGAGTCTTTTTATTCAACTTTCACTCATTCGTCAACTATGAAATCTGAGGTGAATAACCTTTTTATTATTCAGTATTTTACAGGAAATAACTTTTCTTAAATAGCCTATAGTTGTTCTATTTAATAACTCCCAAGTTAAGATTTAAAATGACTATATTCTTTCATATAAAATATTTTTTAAATAGTTCTTTTTTTGGTTCTAGGATAGCAGGCCAAAAGATAAAAGATACACCAGAATGGATTTGATAGACAAACATAAACATCTGTGTATTTGCAGGCTGTGATTTTGTGTTGCAGTGGGTCGAAACAGATCCCTAATGACACACTCTCAATATACAGCATCACTGAAGCTCTTTAAGAACATACAGTATGTGTCTATACCCAAAATTAGACGGTCAATTGTATCTTCAAACACAAATTTCCAATTATACACCACAGCCATATGACACAAAACAACACAAATATGTACATGGATCTTAACTGGTAGCATTTGGATATTGCTGAGCGCAGATGTCACTGTCAACACAGGCTGATTAAAGCTGATAAGAAAATAAATAAGCCACAGGCAGTCATTGTTATTGACAACACCATAGTGTGCCTCTAGTGAGCCAGAGCTTGCCAATTTTCAGAAAAAAAAGCACAATTTAGTCAGCGAGGCTAGATCTGTCTACGTGCCTGCCTGCTGGCACTAAGGGGAATATGGCTTCCTCCCGTGCTCTTATCGCTCGTCATTTGAATAAAACATGTTTATGTTACTATGCTAAATAGAGGCACGCTCAGGAACTCGTTTTAAGTGGTGATGATCTGTCTAGATTTAGAGTAAATAAGAGACTTGTGGAAAATTAACAGTGACAGAGAGCTGGACCACGACAATGGTTCAGCACAGACATGTCACGGCTGCGGTAGCAGGTGTCACCTCTCAACATTAACATTAACCATTTTAAAGTGATGTGACTAAACGGGGAGCACTGCAAGTATCCCCTTATTTTAAAGTGAATTTAATGAAACTTGGCACAATATACAAATTCTGGGAGGCACACTTTGTATCACAAGCAAGTGATTTTATTTACAGAGCCAATAAGTCCTTTTTTTTCTCAAGTCAGACAGAGGAACAGAGAACGACACAGAGGAGCCGACAATGACTGCATCTGGCTGCCTGCTCCTATATACATCAGTCTGAACAGAAATGCCCTGTGAAAAGTAGATACGCTCACTGAGTGCTGGGCTGCTGCCAGCACTGATCGATCTGGAAATGTTATCTTTGGGTGATTTATCTGGAGGCAGCTATTTTTGTCTGTATTTTTTAAATTATTATTCTAATACCTTAATGAAATCTGGAACATCTTTCATATCTTGTCTGACTGAATTGAATTTTGGCAAATATAACACTGACCCGAGATAGCAGAGTGCATTTCAGTTCATTAGTAAGTCTTTTTTATATTTTATCTCATGCATGTTAATCACAACTTGCGTAATATCTAAAATACTGTAGTGGATTTGTGCAGCAAATCTGATGGCAGGGAGCAGTGCCACGCTTAAATTTGCTCGAAATGCGAGTGAGCCAGGTCTTGAGCTGACCCTGTCACCTGGACAGGATGTTAATAAATTGCCACAGAGCAATCTCTCCATATCTGGACGTAAGGCTTTTGCTGGTCAGCAGAACATGTGTCTGCTTAGGCTGAGAGATGTCAGAACCTGCCTACCCTGCCCCCCCCTTGCAAACAGACTGGAAAAAATTGACATATTGGTCACAAATAGTTTCATCTGCCGGGGAAATCCAATATCCCCAGGATATCTCTGGGAATCATCCGTGTGCATGGGATTCTGAAGAGACCTTAGAGTCCTGAAGCAGGATATGTAAGCATTATGATGGCTATGATACACAACATTGACATTCTGAAAACGGCCTGTTCTTTGGATTTTCACAGGGGTGAAATTGAACAAATCAAATATAGTGTATCTTGACAGTGATCTAAATCCTCAGAGCCCTTTTCAAACTATTTGGATATGAGATGCATCGCTAACTTTCTGCCGAAGTGCCTCCACATGTCATGCTGTTGACTTTGACCCTATTGAAACTGTCTAAAGGGAAAGATTGAGTTTCATATGGTGGAAAAGTTCAATTTTGTGGGTGAATTGAATTTTCTTCTGAAGTTTGGATGTTAAAATCACACCATGTTAATGGCTCTGTAATTGTTAGACTTAAATAAACAAGGAATACGTTTTCGTGCATAAGCCAAATGCAACCAAGTGTTAGGTTTCAGATCCATCGTAATGATAGTTGGCAGGGTTGAGGGTAGGGAACAGCTGTAGACTCCCTATGTGTGCCCAACTAGCAAGCAAAGTATGTGTGGGAAATATATGCAAACACGAAGGATCCTTTCACTGCTGGCTGGTGAAAACGTCCTTCACAGCGCCTAATTCACCGATAGCCCACAAAGGAAGCAAGGTCTGACATGACTAATCTCCTAATTCTCTGACAAATAGATAATGTGTGGCACATAGAGGAAGAAGGAGGACAAAGTACAAAGACACTCCAATAGCACTTCAATAGATTTAATAGTGCTTCTTCAGTGTTGCATAGATGAAAACTATAATTGTCTTTTTTTTCTACAGTGAAAGGCTAAATGCCATCCAAGGCCACATTAGTTTACCCAAGATGCAGCACAGCATTTTTGGGCGAGGTTACCAAGAATAGTATCGTCCACAGATGTAACTCCATGTGCAATACCGAGGGAAGCTGCAGCTGCAATGAGACGGCTAAATTTGGGGAAAATAGCTTAGACCTCAATCCATAAAAAGTGGTGTTTTTCTGCACTTTAAAACTCTCAACACTGCACACTTCCTTGTTAGAAGAAGATCAAAGACCTGGTGCTAATTAATATTGTGTTCAGGGGTGTACTTTACCTGGATGAAAGGCTTGATGATTAGGAATTATCCTTGTTTCATGGTGGAGGGATGGAGGTCCATTCAAAACATGTTGCACAGCCATGTTTACTGGAAGAAAACCCCCCCACATGGTTTGGTTTTAAAAGCAGTTATTTGGAGGTTAAAAAAGTAGAACTGCATTTAAAATTGTTGTCATAGCTTTAATGGCCCTGCAAACTTAGGATCCTTAGTTTGCGCTCTGCCATCTATTAATTTGATGGTTGCAGGAAATGCTATTATTAAAGGCTCGTTAAAAAACTGGGCACAGTGTAGGACCCACTTTGGGCTGAGACAAGCTTTCTCCTGTATGCCATTCACCAGTAACCTACTATTTACACACTCAAGGTTGGACAGAGCATTCCAGTGGTGGTCCAGAAATGGCCTGAGGAAGGTGACAGACTTGTTCAAAGACAATATTTTCATGTCTTTTGCTCAGATAGTCAGAGGATTCGGCATTCTGCAATCTCAATTTTCAGGTATCTCCGATGCAGACACTTTGTTAAAGAAAAAACTCACTACATTCCCTTCTCAAACTCCTACCAGCGAGTTGGAGCAATGCTCTACATCTCTGATTTATGATGTTTTGCTGTTGGTGGCCTCACCCTCCTCAAATTAAAACGGGAGGATGATTGTGTTGAGAGGATCTTGGATGAAATCTAAAAATCATCTGTCGCACTGATCCACACAACCTCCATATGTGTCAGACACAGTTGATCCAATTTAAAATATTGCACAGACTGCAGCTCTCCAGGAGTAGGCTCGCCCAACTCTGTCCAGAATCTGACCCAACCTGTCATTGGTGCAACCGAGACCCAGCAACCCTCATTCATTTTGGGCTTGCCCAAATATGAGGCAGTTTTGCCCTGTGGTCTTAGAAACACTGTGGCACATGTGTGACAAGGCCATAGACCCAGAGCCAAGTCTGGCAGATTTTGGCATTGCTCACAGAGATCTGAATCTCTCTCGAGCCCGGGCCCAAGCAGTTGCTTTCTAATGGCTTTAAGCGAGACGTCTCATTCTATGTAATTGGAAATCTAGCTCCCACCCTATGCATCGCTGCTGGGTTGAGGTAATGGTTCATTTAAAGTTGGAGAAGTTCAGATAGACCACTCTGGGCTTGGTTACGGAAGCTACTATAATAATGTCAACATTATAAGAAATATAACTTAATGCCTGTAAGTGATAACCATAACTTCATTGAATCACTATTAAGTCTTGATTTTAATCATTTTATTTTAGCATTTGACATTTGAGTATTAATTTTTTATTCTTTTGCGCTCTTGGTGTGTTGGCCAGTCTCCCAGGAGGGCCGGGTAGGTGGGATGCAGATGTTGGTGTACTGTATACTGTAATGTGTAAATAAACCAAATATTCTTATGAGTTCAGTATGGCTCACGAGTGCGTCTTTTGCATCAACTATCTGAAGCCCAGTTCAGACCAATAATTTGTGATGAGACAAAACAGTTTTAGAACATTGCAGAGAAATGTTACAGCGGTGTGAACTGATCTGAGCTTGACTCAAGCTGGCTGATGGTGTCACCTGCAACTCAGCTGGTCAATTCCCCGGCGGCTGGTTTTAGAACATAAAGCACATCATCTGTTAAAACAGCCAATCGGCTTGTAGTGAAGTCTGCTGGTCAAGTCAAAGTGACCGCAGATGGCGTGTTCGCTTGCTGCGGCAGGTGCTCCATGCCTGCCAAGCCCTCGGTTTCTGTCCTTGCGATGTCGGTGTCGGATGGTGGGTTGCTGCTACTTGCGTGGCCCCCACACACATTCTCATTGGCTAAATAATTGGTGGTGGTTATTTATATTTTAATGGCGTATTTATTTTGAATACAGTCCATCTGATGCTAGTTTTGTTTATGTTTTCATCGTTTCATTACTACTACAAATGCAACTGTAGCCAGTATCTCACTATCACTATCCTCATTCATATTTTAAGAAGCTGAAAATCAGAATGGAATCAGAACCGAAGTACATAGAGTTGTTGCATTGAGATGATACACCATCTTATATAGCTGCATTGGAGTGAACCAGCAGGTTTTTAGAACGTTGCAGAATGGTGCATTGCAAGTACTTGCCTGTTTCAACTCGTCTCGTTGCGAATCTTTGTGACACAGTGACATAAAGTATATATATTTTTTAACCTTTATTAGCCAAGCTAGCAGCATTGAAATATCTCAGCAACAATGAGATTAATTGCCATGAATTTCTGAACAGACATTCATGGTCCTCTGAGTATGAACCCTACTCTGTTGATCCATTAACTTTTCCTCCAGCAACACAATAAGGGTTGGCAGTTTTGGTGTTTCTCAACAACTTTTTTATTGAATGGTATGCAATAGATAAAGATATTCATGTTCCCCTCTGGATGAACTGTAACAGCAATGATGATCCTTTAATTTCCACCATTAGGTCAGAATTCTAATTAGTCTAATACTTTAGTTGCAAATACCTGCAGAACTGACACTCCAAGCAGCCTCAGCTGCATTTTATGTTGAGTACTAATTATCGAGTTTTAGCATGTTAACACATTAATCTGATACAGTCAACGTGGCAAACATTATACCTGAAATAGCAAATGAAGCTGCTAACACTCACAGTTAAGCGTATAATACTTTTAATCATGCACAGCAGCAAAAGGAAGAGGATGTGTTTCAGCCCGAGGCTTTCCTCAGTGTTATTCATTCAACATTAGACCTGCTAAACATTAGTATACAACTCATTTTACCATTTAATTCGAACAGTAAATTATATGTGTGATGTGTGCTGTCAATCAAACTGAAACTTTGAAGTGTAAATTACACAAATAGAAGTCTAAAATGTTTTTTTCAAAGATTCATGTTTTTCAGATGTGAGCTGCTCTTTCATTTCCTTTGTGCATTACATTGTGGGAGAATAGTGTGCATCAGCAGCACATGCAAAAATTTACCACATTTAGTATGTATACTGTCTGCTCTGAGCATACTTTGTCACTTTTCACACATACATACATACATACTCAGAATCTGCTTAGAATCAGTATGTATTACGTTGTTTGCATTTGCTGAAGCTTCCAGTCGGTGTAAAGGTAGCACGAGGCGTTGGTGCTTTTCCTCAAGGATCTATGGAATTTGATGGACACAATTACTTTAGCAGAGAGCTTCAGTTACAGAAGAGTCTTTCTAACCATCAGCCCACCCTGTCAGACAAAGAGCTACTATATGCACGCTGTCACCAGCCGCACATACAGAGAAAAAAACAGATTTCACAGGCTGTGCAGCAGGTGACTTTTCTACATGTCATTATGCCATGTGGAAACATCTCTATACAAAAATATGCTGTAAGGAGGCACACATTCATCACCCAGACTGTGTTATCTTCTGAGTCATGTGCTCATATGCTGAAAGACTATACCGCACAGAAGCAGCAGGGAGAAAAAAACATCTTCAATTTACAGCTGTGTATCTCCCCTGCTGGGTCTGCATGTACGGCATCAATCCATTCACAGTAGGGAAATATTACACAGTCAACACACGAGGAAACGGAGAAACAAACATGCTCAATATACATATCAGAGATATCAACCAGTTGCTAATAGAGCCATGGCTCACCAAGCTTCTCTTTCTCCTTTCTTGTTCTCTCTTTCTTTCCCTCTCTTCATGTCTCTCTCCCCATGTGTGATATGTCAAAGTCTTATTTCCATGTCCTGGCGCCACTTATACTCAAGGCAAACACAGGGCGGTATGTGTTGATGATTGTCAGCAGTGGCCATTTATCATCTGTCAAGCTTCTGTCCTCTGAGGAGGTAAATACACCCAGTGAATTATGGTTGTTTTAGTCTGCAGGCGGAATCCCACATGACAGCCAGCAGAAGGCCGTGACAAAATCGTTTATGAGGAAATAGTTTATCATGGCCATGGTAAACATTGTCCATCACACATGAGAAGAGCAATGGATGTACGACTTTGACGGGGAGGAACTTGGATCAGAGACATTTGGGAGCTGAAGTCGAGGCATGAAAGATGTAATTCAATGTGATGGGGGAAAAAACAACATAATCATCATGTTTTTGTTGTGTCTCATTTGTTCAATGTTGGATCCATCCATGTGTGTGAATATTGGTGTATCTGTCTTGAAAATAGGGAAGGAGTACGGTAGGGATTATAATTCATATCAGACTCAAAGCTGTGTTTTCCTCGTCAAAGGGAGGACTGTTTGTGCAGCTTCAGTATGCCTCGAGTTTCCACTTTACATGGATCACAGATTTGACGGACTTTTATTGTCTTAGATTTTTTTTGTTTTGTTTTTGTATTCCTGTGAATTATCTAGTGTAATTCCTGCAGTGGTGGAAGGAGTATTCAAATCCTTTACTTGCGTAAAAATAGAAATATGAGGTACACTCTATCACAAGCAAAAGTACAGATGTATTAACCCCTGTATTGACCCCTTCTAGAGTGTTATTTTATGTATATTATTGTAAAATCATCATATAGGCATTAATGTGTAAACGGCATTTTAATGTTGCAGTTGGTCAAAGTGTAGATAATTTTAGCTACTTTATTCACTGCTGTGCAGTTCATTTACATAATATTTGTTGAGCCAAAGATGTATTTTGTAAAATATTAACCTACACAGTAACCATTTACCGCGGCTGTCAGGTAGATAACATTTAAGTGATAGCTAGTAAAATGGAAATACTCAACTTAAGGACAAATACCCAACATGTTTTAACTTCTTTGTACCTTGATGTTCAAAACGTCAGTGTTCATTTGTCTCACTGTGTAATTGATATTAGCCAACATATCTTCATACAACGATTTGTATGATATCTAACAAATTAGCACTCTACGAATGATGCATTTGGGGGGACACATGAAACTTTGGGGTCCACCACCTCAAAATTTTGAGCACCAAACAGGTAATTTCCTGCATTATGATGTTTGTTTTGTGGCTTTTCTGCATTGATTTATGGTGTAACTGTATTTTATTTTGTCAATGTTAAAGTCCTCTGCAAAGATCGAGAGGGGTGTGTCACCTGTGCCACCCCTCCTGAACTCTACACCTATGAATATGAGGCTCTAGAGTTATTCAAAACATGCCTGCATATCTGCTGCTTCAATATTTTTATTAGGGGGGACTAAATGCACATGTTCTGAATATTTAGGGGGACATGTCTCCTGAGTCCCCCCTGAAACCTATGTCCATGGAATGATGTTACGTACATAATGAAAAGTTGCGTAGATTATATAGTCATGTAGATTCTGCTTAAGGACATAATAACTTAAAGCCCCTACAAGGAACTTTCATTTTGAGTTGATTTTGGTGACCCTGTGGACAAAAGCAGTAGTGTTTTGCCGGAATGAAGCCTACATTTCCCATGAGCTCTAGTGTGTATTGTCGTAAAGACGCTTACCTGGCTCGCGCATGTGTTTGTTTTGGGGATGAATGAAACAACAAGACGGGAAATCTTTGCCCCCGCTCCTATCGGGCATCCCAGCTCACCTCTGCCGCGCCCCAGCTCCACCTCTCCGGCATAAGCGCCACCGCCGCTGGGGTAAACGCAGCGGTCGGCTGGTAAGGCCGAAGGCCTGTTTGACGAGCACTTCCACGGCTTCTTGGACTGAGTATGGAGCGGTGCCTCGCCTCTTTATTTCTCGGCACTTGCTGGACCCTGTTGACGCCTGGCTGGTACCTGTCGTCGGCCCGGATGAGGTATTCCAGCCCCGCGGCCCCTGCTCTCCTCGTCCTCGCTGGCGCAGGGTGAATCTGCGCAACCTGTGGCCTCTGTGTGTGGCTCCCCGGACAGCTAACAAAGTGAACAAAACGTTTATCCTGAAGGATTTCCTGACTTCCCGAGGATTGAGCTTTCTCTGTGTGACTGAGACGTGGCTGACTGTTGGTGAGTCCAGTGCTTTCACAGAACTTTTACCCGACGATTGCTGC